>NC_041397.2:265033087-265293087 GCF_900747795.2 Erpetoichthys calabaricus | reverse complement strand
CAAGGAGAAAACTGGTGCACTCAAAGAAAATTCACAGCACATCTGACATTTGCCAAAGACAATCTTAACACTCCACAATGCCACTGGGAAAATGTTTTGTTGACTAATGAAAGTAAGAGGTTCAGGAAGAATATGCAGCAGTATAAATGGTGATAAAAAGGGCACTGAACATCAGCATGAAAACATGATGAAGAATGGTGCAAGGGGCTGCATGATCTGGGACCACTTTGCTTCTACAAGGGCTAGACAGCTTGCCATCATCAAGTTGCAAATGAATTCCCAATTTTACCAAGGTAATGTCAGGGTGGCTGTGCACCAGATGAGTCTCTGTATCTGAATTTAAAGTAGTTTTTCTGTGTGTGTTCTGTGGAAAATAAGGACTATTGCTTCATATGGCCTGGTTCACACTTTTGTATTTAACTGAGTTCTTTTCCCTGGGTGCAGAATGAAGTTGTTCTGATTCTGACACCCAAAGTGCAAAAATAGGCGAGGCCTTCAAAGAAAACAGGCTAAAAACTTAACTGACCAGCCCAAAACTAGGTCTCACCCTAGGAAATTAGGAGGCCAGGCCTGTCCAGGCCTGAAAATGGAGATCAGACTTTTAGAATTCCAAATGCAAAAGGCAATCTGAAAGTATGTCTCACAAGAGGGAGTACCATGAAACTCCTGTTTGCAAAGAGACAAATCCCATCAGAATCTTCATAAAAGAGGATTCATTAACAAGGATTATAAAAATAACAAAATACTCAAAAATATCAAAAAGGAGGCAAAAAGTATCGGTTGAAAGGCAATAAGGCCCAACACAAAAAAATAGAAATCAAAATCAGTAAAACAGTAGCAGAAGTCATAAATAAATAAATAAAATAAAATAAATGTTCATAAATAAAAAGAAACAACTAAATGAGAACTCACCAAGCACATTTACAATGAGCAGTGTGGGACTGCATTACCCATGAGCCTTTACAGGGCTGGGAGTAGCCCTTCAACTGTGATTGACAGGTAGCCCCATCTCTTGGGAAAACACCCACAAAACACAGGGAAGACAAAGAGTTTTAAAGAATCAGCGCATACATATGTTTAAATATAACAAACACAATAATATATAAAATAATAATATATTAAACATATAAATGAATAGAGCAATATTAACAGCAGTCACCATACTAAATAATTCAAGAAAATGAAAAATGAACTAAAAAGACAAAGAAAGGGAATATAAAAACAAGCCAGGGAAGGTACTCTGGACAAAACATAACTGCAGGTAGTTGCCTGCGCGCCAGTAAAATTAATTCAATGTAGGCCTCTTGTTCACATTCCCATTGAGGAGTGCCGTGTGTTTTTTATAATTACAACATGCTGCATCACTTTTCATGAGAAAACACAGAACATCCCATCATGTAGTTTTTTTCACTGGAAAAATAATCGCATTGGTTGGCTGTAACTTAGCAACTATGCTTCTTGTCTCTTGATTCCTTCAGATGAGTTTGATGGTATGCACGCTCCATGGGCGGCGAAGCTTTGAGTTTGTTTTCAGTCTCAGATACGTCTGTAGGACAGTGATTGACAACCACAACACATGGCTAATGCACAACAAAATGTCTGCATGTTTCAGGAAATGAGTCCTGTGTTTTTGTTTGGGTTTTATGTATGTATTTATTTTTACTAGAGATCATTATTTAAATACTAAATGACAGATAGAAGCATGTGGGATTACTGCCTATAAACCCTTTCAGACAGGACTAAACACTTTTCTTCTTGTGTCAATGGCACAAATTTCATTATTTTTTTTTTTTTTTGCAAATCAAAATATTCATGTGAATCATTTTGCCCATCACTACAATCAAGACTAATAATTGCATTGGAAGGGTAACAACATCAAGCCGAGCCAAAGCACCGAACAAAGAAATTCAAGTGTGAATAACATTAGAGGAGTCAAACAAAATACAAATCATAAAATTAGGGCTAAATGGTGCGCAAAACAAGAAAATCTTTGACAGAAGTGAACAAAAACTTAAATATAAGAAAGGATCCAACATGTAAATTAGGTTACAAAAAGCATCATTTTTGTGAAGATGTGCAAATCACAATTTACTGGAGCAATAAAAAGGGAGCATAAAAACACACATCAGAACAATTGTGTCTGCAGAGGCAGAAAGTGAAAAAAAATGGCTTGAAAGTCTCAGAATGAAAAAAATGATTGCTTCATTTAAACTTGACACAGGTGCTGAGCTCAATGTGATGTCTGAGGAAAACATTAAAATGAAAATGAAGGCTCAACTGTCTACATGCATAGGTGTTTGAAATTTAGGCCACAAGATGTCACCATCGGAGAGAAAAACATTAGTATGAACTGCAAAGGTGAAAAGCATAGCATTAACTTTGAAATCGTACTACTGAATGCCTGAGCTATATATATATATATATATATATATATATATATAAATAACCTGTTGTCATGCTCATGTGTATGGAAGACAGCTTAAGGACTTTAGTGATAGTATTAACCGCCGGACCAGTAGTTGGAGATGTATTGTAATACCTTCTCTTCTTCTCACTCTGCAGAATGGAAGATTGACAGCCATTCCATCTCTGATGTCAATTCCATGTCTGTCCTCCTGGACCCTCCCCTTCCTGCCTTGTGACCTCATAACCCAGAAATCTGCCATCCTGAGGCAGTTCTGTGACTACAAAGACGTTCCTGCAATTGTTGCATGTTTTTTTTTCTGCTTTGAGCCTTCCAATTGTATGGGGTCACCAAGGTGGTGCTCCAACTCTTTATCATTGTTTGTGACCTGTTTTGCAATAAATATATATATTACGTAAACGAGGAGATGCATGTCTGAAAACAGGCATTATAAACAGGCTCAATGACAACAGAAAGTCAAAGATCACCATCATATTTTAAAATGGCTTCAAAGTGTAATTTACAGAGCCCCTCCAAGAAACACGAGCAAAAAAAAGAAAGACTCACGCGTTCACAAAATTTTTTTCATATGCGCTCAAGATCTTTTCAAATATACATCAGTTTTGTAAGCATGTCTTCAATGTCGTCATAACCCTTTTGCCAAAACAAGTCTCTAGAATTCGTTTCAAATGATGTTTGAAAATTAAGTACTGATGTCAGGTTGCAAGCATACAAACAAGGCCTTTATTCTCAAGAAAAAGCTTAAAATATAGGTCTATGAATTCCATCTCAAAATTCCAATAGGCTGCACAATGAAACAGTTAAAGTTGTGGAAGCAGAACAAGTCTACCAGAAATATACGGAGCCCCCAAAGGGGTACATGTATCCCAGAAAAACTATTGTGTGCGTACACAAAAGGATCTCATGAGCACGAGATAGTTTCACATGTACACAAGAAATAACTTTTTTTTTTTTGCTTATGTACCTTTAATCTACAGTGATCTTTTTGTTATTTTTTATTTTGTATATTTTTAAGTATTTTGTCCTTTTTAATATTATGGTTTCAATATTGTTTTGCTTATTAACTATTTAGTATTGTATGCATTTTGTTTATTTTAATATTAGCTTATTTAGTTATGTGCCCTGTTCCCTTTATATTGAGTATCAGCTTTCTGTCTATATATTCCAAGCAGAGGGCCAGGTTGTTTTGATTTATGGAAGATTTGATAATTTTTTAAATTCTTTTTATAGGATTTATTTAATGTAATACTTTTTTGGGTCACTGAATTAAATTCTTGTATTTGTTTTCCACTAAGAATCTATTTTTAGTTATTAGAAAATTCATCATCATCATCTGAATTTGCAGAATAGCAAACACAATCCTTTGTGTGTGTATGTGTGTGTGTTAGTGCTCTTTGCTTACTTTTTTTTAAATAATTTTAAACATCTTAAAATCTTAATCTTAAAAAATTCTTCTTTAAAGATGTAATTTTGAGTTACTGATTCAATACTGATGAAAGATATGATGGGAATTTCTGGCTAGTTTTGACACTTCTTCTCCTGGTCACCTCCATTACTGTTTGCCTTTCACAGTTCAAGGCATAACACATGTTCTCCATATTGACAATGAGTTTGTCATTGTTTGTTAGTAGTGAGTTTTTCTGTTGTTTTCTTAATCTTTTCTTCTAGTTTTATGGTTTACTAGTTCAGTATATGGACTGGTTTTGCTCGCTCTGGATTGCCTTTTAGGCACAACTTTTGCTTTATTGAAATTTGATTTTTGTTAAAAAAATTTCAAACAATTTTTAAAATGCTTTTTTGGATTATCATTTGACAAGTGGGTTTCTTCCTTGCTTTTTAATAACACTTAAGGGTTTTTAAGGATTGTTTTGAGTCAGAGTTTTTCTTCTTTTTGTGTTTTGGGGAAAGACCCATTTATTAGGATACAGAATATGCTGGATACTTAGTCTACTCGTGGTGTTACAAAAAGAACGTTCCACATCAATAATGAACTGGGAACAGCTAAAGAAATGTGTTCAAATGAAATGAAAGTAAGAACAATTACCAAATCTTTAACTCCATGTCAGCTTTATGAGTTATTGGCCACCATCTTACAACACTTATGTCAGCAGTAAAATAAGCGATTTGCAGTTAAAGGAAACTAAATTGAGGTTTTGGAATATTTTGTGGTGATGTTTTGACATGTTAAAAAGTTTTGTGATTACACTTTTTAATGCATTAATGTAATCCAGTTAATTTGACCACACTTCACATGTTGCTAAGGAAGCAGCACCAAATAAATCAAGTCTATTAATAACAGTAGCGACCCACCGATTCTTGGTCATTTCCTGTGCTATTTCTTGGTAATGATCTTAATCCACATACACCAGTAGAATTGCCATCTGTTACTTATAATATGAGTTGTCCCGTACTGGAACATAAAATACTGCGTACCATATTAAATCAAAAAAACGACGTGATCTGTCCAGTATTTTTGTACATATTTCATATATACATAGTTCTTCAAGCGCAGAGAATAACATAAGAATAATTAAAATCAAAACAGTTTTACAAGCAGAGTGAATGAGTTTCATTTCTGTGGTGCGCTTATGTTGCAGGCAGATAAGCTCTGCGTGCTTCAAACATTTTACCCTTCACACATTCACAGAACAATACGATACATGCATTATAAACATTACTATGGTCATGTCTTTCTGCCCATAAAAGAGGCTGTCGAGGTATTGGTCTGAGTGGGAGACAGAATGTCAGTGGGTCAGCCCTGTCCTGTGGGATGTCTGACCTGAAACAGCACGGTGCAGGTGCTACATATATCTGAGCAGCGTAAGAGCAGATGACACAGAGTGGAATCGCCTGATTCCTTATACCTGCCTCAGACTTCCCCCACTGCAGACATGGTATGGTAATGTTGTTTATTTAATTGTAAGTTATTACTGTAGCATACATTAGCCTGTATTATATGGTTATCAATAAAACTCTGCAATAATCAGCGCAAACTAATCATGCTAAAAATTCCATCCATTTGGGCTGAAGGTTAAGATTGCTCTCTGATTTATAAATGATACATACTATGACAATGTGCAGTTTAAAACATCTAAATAATAACCCTATCAGGCTATGCTGCATGATCCATAACCGTGGTACATACCATATTTACATTTTTTTTTCAGTCTGTCCTGTTTTATGTTATCATCTTTCTTCATCTGGAATGGAGTAGTAATGGACATTGGCAATATTCTTTTTACTCTTCATTCAAGGAAATAGATTTATTTTGATTACATGTATGGGGTTCATATTTCTACTAGAAGAAGAAATGAAGCAAAGGAAAAACATAGTTTGTAACACATTATATTTTATAATACGTTATATCCAGCAGAGTGCGCTAGCTCCCTGGGACTGAGTTCTTTTGTGATTACGGCATGTTAAATAACCCAAATCTATATAGATATAATATAAAAAGGTGATACCCCTCCCTTAGTGATACGGTGGTAAGAAATCACATAGGAGAAATAACTTAGCTTTGTGTAATGATGGCTTACGCTGCATAACAGACAAAGGAAGCCAATGGCAAGAACCCAATTTGGGAGTGGGGGCCCGATGTGTAGAGTCTGCCATTTTCATTGCTGCAGTGGAAGGATTTTCAGGATCGGATGATGTTATCTCCCATCTGTCCGTCAGCTTGAAAGGTGTGCCAGGCAATGATCCAAGGCTTTATACTCTTTCTTCATGTGCAGGCCCCCATTTAGGTGAATCATGCAATTCCAAACAAGGCAAAGAGGATACAGTTTCATGCTGAGTTTGACACACAGAAATAATATACAACAGTCCTCAGTCTGACTGGCCATTTCTCAGTTGTGTCTGTCTGTCTTGTCTTATATTATAATGCTTGCCTAGCAGTTCTATATGATGAGCCCCTGTGCTAAATCCGGCTCTGTGCCAACTGTGCATTTGGGTAGGAAAAGGCAGATTTATAAGATATATTTGTACAGAGCACAGTGACATATTAAACTTATACTTATTACATAAGTAACTACAGTATAGCATCTTTAGCTACTTTTTTGCATGTAATGAGTAATATAACTAAGTTACTTTTCAAAGTAATGTTTCCCAACACTTGTCTCTTGTGAACGTTTGTTTCTTATACTGTATTTGGATATCATCCCTTGAACAACCAGCAACTGGCTGCAGTTCTGGCACTTCTCCACCAGTTCCTGGTACTTTGTGCATCTCTTTTCGTTTGCTTCTTCCATACACATTTGCCAGGTCACTGTGAGTTCCAGCATGATGAAGTGTTTTGTCATCTCCTAGATGATGATCATGTATGGCTAGAGTGATGTCATGACAATATGTTGCGGAAACATCAGCTGCTTATCCAGGTCAACATGCAGCTGCCAGTTGGGGACTGTAGAAAGGAAGCCTGTCTTTGTTTATGGTTGTGGGCAGAGTTTGTCTCCAACTTTCTCAAAGGAGATCTTCTTTATAGCATGATGGTCCTTACTGGACCAGATAGCAATGGCTATGCTTTCAGCAACCACTCTGAGCACCTAGTTGTGGAGCCAGTGGTAGCAGCCTTCCCCAAGGGTCGTTGGGCAGCTGCTAAGGTACTGTTCTAAGGATCCTCTTCCAGAGTACAGAGGACAGGATGGAGTCTCATTTTTGCCCTAGACATTTAGGTTTGTCCACGCTCCCTGCTGTCTGAGCCATACTGTCTGGTTCACCTGCTCAAACCCCTTCCTTGATAAGATGGTGTCTCTCCTTGCCCTGGGCCTTGCTAACCTGCATCTTTGGGAAGTATCCAGTGCTCTGACAACTGTTATGGTACCCATCAGCATTTTTTGCCTTGGGCATGATTCTGCCACCTCCACTGCTTTCTCTGCCCTCCATTTTTGCCCTGTCCTTACTTCAGTGCCCACTGATGACACCTGCTGCTCACTGGAGCCCCAGTACTGTAGGGCTTCTCTTGTGCATACAACCATAAAATCTTCTAACAGGCCACTGAATGGAAACTGCAAAATGTTACTGGTCCTATACAGAGCTGTGCTGCTGAGGCTGCGGGGGAAGCCCAGTGACCTGCAGAGAAAACCACTGATCTTCCTTTTGAGAGACTCAACTGTTGTCACTGGAACTGCGTAAATTAGCAGAGGCCGCAGGACTCGAGGTAGGATGAAATGTTGATAAATGCACACCTTAAATCTGCCTGGCAGGCCAGACTTGTCAGCCTTGGTGAGCCAGGCTTCAATGTCTCTGATGGCCTTCTGAATGGCAATGTTGTCTTTTAAAGTCGAGTCAAACAGCTTCCCCAGATTCTTGACTAGTTGTTCTGTTACATTACTATGCTTGAAAGAAACACAATAAATTGCAATTTATGTGCAGTTAATTTTGATTAAAAATTTGAATTGTGCGATTAATCGCAATTACATTTTTTAATTGAACAACTGCCCTAATAATAATTTTTAAAATAATGATTAACAGAAGAATCCTTACACCAAAATTTGAATTTCTAAACATTAAACACTTCCACTATCATCTAGCCAATGGTAGACTCCTGCCTTGAACATGAGGATGCGGGGATGTGCACCAACTCCTTACAATTCAATTAAGCGGGCTAACGGATGACTTTCTATACCTGCTTGTCCATGGTGTGGGTGGTTTGTCGTGTATCCTGCTGAAATTCCAGTTCAATAGAAGTTACTTTCATCATGGAGTCAGTTTGAGTTTACCAAGTGCCCAGTGAGCAGAAAACTGTTACAGGGGATACTTAGCTTTATTTGCTTTCTTTTTCTGAGCATCCTTGAAATACCCCGGGAGTACCAGAAAACAGTTTATTCTCACTCATACACCACTAGCAGACGTTTTCATCTGGTGATAGATTTATATTAATATTAATACATGAGGCACATCACAGTGTACACTCTTAAAATATGGCTTCTTTAATGGCATTTCATGGTTCTTTACTGGGTTGTGTGGTTCTTTGTAGAAGTTGCTTGACAAAGCACCATATCATTCTGGTATGGGTTTGTTGCATATGAAGTTGGTCCTTTGTGCTTTGAAAAATGCCCTAATATGTAGCCAAAAATTAAATCTATAATGTATGGTGGGCTACCTAGCAGTACACTAACAGATTAAGAAAACCAGGAAACCTAGCCTGTGTTACTGAACATATGCAGCAAGAGTCCTTTTAAAATCCTGACTTATATGTATTTCACAATTCTGGTTATTTACTGTATGGAAGCCTGTTTTGAATCTAAATAAACAAAAGTTCTTTCTGGAACCTTCATGCAGATGCATCTTTTGGGAACCAAAAAAGGGTTCCCCTATGGCATCAGGCTGAAGAACCATTCTGGCACCTTTATTTTTAAGAGTGTACATAGCAGTAATAATAGCAATATTTCTTCTGTACAGTTTTATAGGTCAGTTCATAAATACAGTAGACATTATAGCACTTGAACCCATCCACGTGTCACATAAACTTAAGACACCTTTTTTTAAAATTGAAGCATTATGATGCTAGTAACCATTCCAATAATATAGTTAAGAAAGCTTCAGAGTGACACGCCACTGTGAAAGGAGATCAATCCCCAGCACCGGACCAGATCAGGAAGAGTCCAACATCAGATACTCTCTTCTTAGCCTTGAATAAATAAAGGCGGAGACTCTTTGAGCTCGTTTGGGGGGTTTGGCTCCACCCACTCCAGACAGCAGTCCATTTTGTATCCTTTTATGAAAGAATCCAGTGCAACAGAATAGGAAAATGGAGACAAGTGAGGGACCAGTAAGGTAGGAGAAGAATGGCTCCATTAAACTGATAGTTGTTATTAGCAGTGATACCTGAATCTATAAGAGAAACACAAAAACATCTACATTAGTTACATTCTAACTTTAAAACATTTACAATTATATTCGTTCAAACCAACTTATAAATCAAAAATTCATAAAGTCAAATACAATAGCAACCATACAGGTACCAAAAATATAGGGGTTCAGATAGAAAGTGTAATTTAGCTTGGGACAGCTCTAATGTAGCTGCTGGAGCTATCAAATTTTTTTTCTTATCATTAAATGTTATCAGCCACATGGTGGCTACTTGGTTAGCGCCACTGCCTTACAGCTGCAGAGTTGAGTGTTTAAAAAAATACTCCACCCAAAAATGATATTTTTGTATGTTAGTCACTCCATGTAGTTTGAAGTGGTGGTGAAGGACAGAACAATGTTTCTGATAGAATGAGACCCAACAGTGACCAACGCTGCACAACAGCAAATGATATGAAAAATGTCAGTGGGGAAAACAAAAAAAATTCTCTTGTTTCTTGTGTTGCATAAGTCACATGTCAGCTATCCAGTCATATTCACGAATCATTTACAGGAAACCAAAGCATCACAGAAAAGACTTTTTGAATCAAAGCCAGGACTCTTGGCCAACAAATGAAGGGGAGAGATGAGTCTTCAACTTTTTTATTTTTTACCAAAAAACACGTGTTTTGCACATTTTGAGTATATGACTGGATTACTGACATGTGGATTAGGTGACACATAAGAGATTTTTTTTTCCTGCACACATTTCACAACAATTGCTGTTGTCCACTGTTAGTCACTATTAGGTCCCATGCAATCAGAAACTTTGTTATCTCCATTCTCCACAAAAATATGAGATTAAACATTTTTCTCTGGCACCACTACAAATTACATGGGGTAAGTAACATGAAATCATTTTTGCATGGAGTATTCCTTTAATTCCCAGACTTTTCATCTCTCTCAACTGAAAAAGGTTAAACTAAAAAGCTATTAAAATCTAAAACCTCCAGAGAAATTCAGGACAAACTAAGAACACCTTCCTTGTGTTTGTTTGTCTCATATCACATCTTTTATGTCAATAGATAAGCAGTCACTCACTCCATACAATTTGCTTTGTTATTTCGGTGTCATATTTCAGCCTGGGTGTGTTCCCCTGCTGATGCTTATCTTCCTTTTTTGTACCTCCTTTGTTTGTTCTAAAGTACTTTCCATATGTTTATTGTAATTATGGAGTTTTGTTAATATTATTTTGTTTATTCATTACTTAGTATATACTGTATGTATTATGTGCATTACTAAATTGTTTTCAGTGTTTGAAAAAGAGCAAAATTTACTTGCCAAAAAGGCAATCCAGAGCAAACAAAGTCCAAATCACAGTCCATAAATTAGAATCCTTGAAACAAACCAAAAATAGTTAAAAAACAGAAAATTCCAGCACCAAAAGCTGCAGTACTCAAAATAACTCCTTTAAACAAATGATTCTCACTCCTGAGCCTTTTCAACCAATTTAAACAGCCTGAGGGAGGGCACAGAAGTAGTGACATTAGGGTAGGGCAACAAATTTGAAATTTAAAGAGAAATTTAGAGACAGTACACAATAATCAAAATAAGCATTCAAAAACAACAAGAATAAACACTATACATAGAAATATGCTAATATATACTGTATCAGGTATCACTGAATTGTGAAACTGAAAAGGCAGCTAAGAAGAATAAATGAAAGAAGCAGTAATACTGATATTAAAAGAATACCTTATTGTAACTGTGGATTAGTGAAAGCAGTAAATAAAAATGTTACTTCATCGTTTCTTCTTACAGCAGGGGCGCCTCCAAGTGGTGGCAAAGGGTAGCAGCACAGGAAATACTGACCCCCCCACTGGCCACTACAGTTTGCAGCCCTAGGGGGTCTCAGTTTTTATCAGTTGCATACTGGCTTGCATCACATATATTCAAACCACCAGCACAACTGCTCTTCGATCAAATGGTAGGAGTTCACAGCTCGGCGGCCTTGGATCACAGCATTTATGTATGTCCACTTCTAGCACTGTTTCGCCCTTTAAAAAGTCAAATAAACTGACTGAGGCAGAACTCTGAAGGAGTTGGTTTCGGCATTACCACTTACATTTCAGGAGCGCACATTTCCTTTTCCTTTCAGTCCTCCCACCACTCCTCATTTCACAATACTGTGAGTGCTGCTGACAAAGCAGAACACTTCTTCAGTAGTGATTTTGCATGAATGGTGGCTACTTGCGATGATAAGTAACATAACGCTGATTTAGCTAACTTCAGCTAGTTCTGTAGTGTACCCTGGCAAGCTAGGTTTAGCTACATTGCTTAAATAACATGTTGCCCAGCCAGCATATCATGTAGCTGTATCTTACATTAATTATATATTCAATCTGTTTTAAAGGTATAAAATAATGATGCCTTTGCCAATTAATCTGCACTTGCATGAAGCGGAAATCAAGTGCAATTGACTGAGCAAATTTCTTCCATAAGAAGAAGCCAGCAGAGGAGAACAGGCAAGTAGTGAGCTAAAAGGGATAGAAGATCATGATAGTGTTTATAAAGCTGTGGAAAACAGAGAAGGAGGTAATAATGAGGAAGAGGAGCCAAATGTATCCACTGTCAGAGAAGAAAATCAGGGGCAGCCAGAGCAGGTCAAAGAGCAGGAGGAGCCCGGTGTATCCCCCATTACTGTTGGCCAACAGGAATGGCTGCTGTAGTGTATACACTAACAAATAAATGCAGGCCATTTGGAAGGTTTTTATGTCTATTTGCATTTTTAATTTTGATGTAAATGTTGGTTTTGGTGTAAAAACGTGTTAGTTCCTGTGTGCTGAACTGAGAGTTAGTACCTACTGTAAATGAATGTAACAGAGAGGGAGATTGACATTATGTGTTTATTGTTAGCAATCTGAAAATTACTGATGGTCCATAGTTTCTCATCTTGTGGTTGACGTCTCAAAGTCAAAATCTGATGGACCAGCACAGCCGCAACTGAGGGTTTTTCCAAGAACAATCCAGGGGAACAGAGGATGGAGGTTCAAGGCTGTATAGGTGTATTCTCAAAGTCTTTTCAAAAAGAAATATCGGATATAATGTTTAATGTTTTGATATATATCCTGTTACCTTTTTTTTTTTTGGTGTAAATATGTTTTATCTAACTGCCTTACCTTAACCTTTCTTATTTCTATTTGTCTGTTTTATTTCATTCTGTCTGTTACCTGTTATTAGATGCAACTGAGAAGGCAAATTTCATGTTTTCTTGTGTAAACATGACTAAATAAAGAAACCTAAACCTAAACCTAAACCTAAACCTAGTATATTGTAGTATACTGTTATGCCTGCTGACACTTATGCCTCCCTGCTTTAAGTGATTCAATGTTGTGGCAAGCGGCTGGGGGTGGCACCCTGCTGGGATGCCCGGATGTACCGGAGGAGGGATTACGCCTCCTCCAGACCATGAGGGGGTGACCGCCCTGGTTGCTTTGGGGACCACAGGTACAGAGCTTGGAAGCTCAACCCTATAGGGGCCCTTGGTCACCACCAGGGGCCGCCCCAATGCCTGGAAAACCCTGGTCCTCAGCACTTCCGCCACACCCGGAAGTGCTGGGGGGAAGACGACCAGGGACACCCGGAGTGCTTCCGGGTGCGCAGCCGGCACTTCCACCACACTGGGGAGTGCCGGCGGAAGATTATCAGGAGGCACCTGGAGCACATCCGGGTGATTATAAAAGGGGCCGCATCCCTCCGTTCAGTGGGAGGACAGACATTATAACACATCTCCACTTGTAGGAAGGCAGACTGAAATAGAGAGAGACACCTCTATCCTGGACGTTATGATGTCCGGGCTAAAGAAACAATTTTCAAAACAAACTTGCGAAACCATGCCAGGCATTCAGTGATACCCTTCTGTGTATTTGCCACAAAATGCAAGTGACATACTGAAGACTCAGGCTGTGCATCTTGGGTCCTCCCTGCATGGAAATGCTTTGAGTAGCGAGAAAAGCACTATATAAATATAAGGGATTATTAGTATTATTATTATTATTAATATGAGGCTCCTCAACTGAAAAGAACACTCCTGAGATCACAGAGAACTGGCCGAAACACACCAAATGATTTACTTAGTCTCCATGTATTTATGGGAGCCATATAAGGAAGTATTTCATGTCTTGTTCGGACTCTGTAAGATAGCACTTGCCTTGCCACGTAGCACAGCAGCGCACAAATACCGTTTTTCTATGTTTAGAATAATTAAGATATGCGGAAGTTTAAATTTTGGGTTCCAAAGTGTCTCTTCCTGACAAAGTGGGATAAGTGTGCAAATGTTTGTTGAACATGAATCAAGGCTGTGGAATAGTATAAGAACAAAAACACACCGACACTGAGCTTTATAAGAAGATACATGCAGTAATCGAGATTAAAATTATTAAGGTTATTGCAGATGATTCCTTCAAATTGGAATTTGGAAAATTGGTATTTAATAAGTCAATGAATTACCTGATTTCTGCAGAAATTCCAGTTAAATTATACAATATCTACAGCAGTTATCATTGGACATACTGTAGGTTAAATGGTTTTGGACAGTATGGAGATAAGTACTGAACTTAACTGTACCAAAAACAATAGGCCTGGAGTCCGTAACAAGGCAAACACGACACAATTCGCTTTTTCAGAAGTTATTGCTGCCCATATGTCTTAGCATTCAGGGCGGATATCTCAGAAGCTGTTTGTTCTATTATTTTGTATCTTTGCCAGGATGTAGTCATTAGGGGGCTCTACACAACACAAAAATATATAATTTTCCAATGAAAATTGTAATTTTGACATGTGAACATAAATTTTGCTTTTTCCACAGACGCACATAAAGACACCATGCTAAAACCATACATTTTGAACACCGTAGAATCAGAATCTGAACTTAAGTCAATATTGAATTTTCAACCCTGTCACCATTCTATTTACATAAAAGAAATAAAAAAAATAAAATAAAATCAATTCAAATTTGTTTAGCAATTTGTGCAAATGGCCTACTTTCATCCCGTTTGATCTCAAGAAGGTTTATTACCTGTAACAATTACAGTGCAGACCGACACGACCAAGTTGTTCTGAATTGTCAATCCGTAGTTGTCATCCTGTTTATAAGATGGTAAAACAGTTGTAATTTTGTATATCCCCGCAGAGTTTGCTGAGGAGTTTAGGCTTGTACTGATGACGGTGCCATTGAAGTTCGTCCATTGGACTGTAGGTAGTGGATACCAGGTCTGGGCAGTTGCTATCAACATAGCATTGGAAGTCTTAAAAACTGGAGCTGAATAAGCTGTAAAAGGATCAAAGGTATTCATCAGAAAAACTGAAATACACAAACACATAAAGAAATGGTGTCCAGATAAAATGAAGACCTTGCTGTACAAATCTAAAGGGACAATCTGTCACAGTAATTTCAGTAAAAATCGCAAACCCATTTTTGCCATAAATGGAACTCCAGGATTAATTATCTGGCCTGCTTTTCATCTCAGTCTATATTTTATGTATGATTTCATTTCATAAGATTTTTAGAGAAATTTGTAGTTTTGGGAAGCCACAGGAGTGGCAGGGTGGTGTAGCTTCATTAAGCTGCTGTGAATTGTGTGCTTCCTTTTGGGTTGTTCGCTGGGAATTCCGGTTTCTATATATACAGTATGTCATAGATGAGACCTGGGAATGGCTCCTGCTACATACACCTAACCTCTAATAGCAAAAGTGGGTTGGTTGGTAGTCTCCTAGCTTTGTTCACTATGTATGGATAAAAACAAAGCCAAAGCCTATCTTAGCAGCACTGGGCGAAAGGCAGGAAGCCTTTTTTTTTTTTTTTTTGCATTAACAAAATTTTACCTTAATACAAGGGTCGTACTGAAATTAACGTGCAGCTATTTTCAAAACTTCAGAATTTCTTAGCTTGAAAAAAATGAGTATGATCTTGTAATGTACACACTTTGGTATATTCTTCTGCAAAATCTCCATTTCTTTTGGGCAGGTTTTCCCATTTTTTTGGTACTTCTTTGACATGTTGTAAAGCACTTTGAGCTACATCCTTAAAATGAAAATACAGTATGTGATGGAAATATAAATGTTGTTGTTGGTAGTTTGAAGCTGTTCAGGCTGATCGAAAACATTGACATATAGCCTACAGGGCTGCCTCTGTGCTCTCGCAGTGTGGGCTTCAACATCTGGCCCTTTACGATTCTAAAAAGATGGTAATCAGAGTGTGCCAGATCGGGACTCTAATGTCCTGCTGATCAATTAGGCTAATCTTGGATGTCAATGTAACATTCTTTAAAATGCTTCAATACCACCATCTCATGGCACTAGTAGTAATGCACGCTGAAGCCTACAATAAATAGCAGCCACCAGAACTTCCTCTTTAACAAGAAGTTCAATTACAGCCCACTGATGAAGTGATTTCTCACTGTTGGGAGATTTTCTCTAATGGCTGTGTGGTCACATGATTTAAGATAATGACATCATTAGTAACTCAAGGGCACGACAAAAGATGGCACTACCTGTCAAACAATATTCTTTATTCTGTTGCTGAACGTATAATGCAGATTTGCTCACTAATTTTGGTATGTCCCTTGAAGCTGCCAAATAATAAAATAATTTGAAGCATGCTGTATGCACAGTCCGCGGTGGGTTGGCGCCCTGCCCGGGATTGGTCCGTCCCTGCCTTGTGCCCTGTGTTGGCTGGGATTGGCTCCAGCAGACCCCCATGACTCTGTAGTTAGGATTAAGCGGGTTGGAGAATGGTTTGGTATGGTTTGGTTTGTATGCACAGTAAATTACTTTATAATCGACACATGCTGAATCTCTGCTGACCTTTAGGGTGCCTCTATATCTCTGAGTGATCACTTCATATTAAATCGTCTTATTTCTTGATGACAAGATGGATAAGATAAGGAATGTAAAATATAGAAATAACATGTAATACTGTATGTGTGGCTGGTTATTCACTGATTCATAATGTGGTTTATAAAACCAAGAATTAAAATGCAGAGATCAGAAGTTTATAGGACGCACATCTAAAAAAGAACAAAAAAACAAATTGCATTATTTTCAGCCTTGTAATAGCTTCCTGATATGTACGATTTGTTCTGCAATCTTCTCATCTGTTATGAAGGCACTATGTAATAATTTTATTTAAAAGTCCTCCATTAACTGAGGACACTGTTATGGAGTGGAAAGTTTTAAATAATGCACAGACTTTCTTTCTTTTTCTTTCTTTCTTTCTTTCTTTCAACCCTGCAGAAAGTCTAATATTAGGAGAGGGAAGTCGTTTATGGATGCTCGACTTTATCATTAACAATCAGGCACCTCCTTTCTGACATTTTACAACAAAAGGGCTATTTGTGTTTATTAAACAAACAATGTTATTACCTGCAACTCTCAGATTTACAGTGACATCCCCGCTGCCAGCAGAGGTGCTCACAGTGCACTGGTATGCACCCTGATCATTCAACTGCACATTATTCAGCATGAGGGAGGCATTTCCATTTATGATGTCATTTGGAAACAGGCTTGCTCTGCTTTTGAACTGTGGGAGCTGATTCTGCAGCTGGTTCACCTTGCTAGCATATTTGAAGACAATTCCACCTTGATACGCCCAAGTGATTGCAATATTGCTGACTGCGTTCCCTTTGGAGTCAACAGCAACAAACTTGCAGTTCAGGACAACAGAATTATAGAGGTTGCCCACTGGATATTGAACACTGCTTTGCACCAAGCCGCTACCAGATGAACCTAAGTAAATAAGAGAAAGTATTAATCACAGGAAAAATGTATAAATACAAGTTTAATTGTCATTTTCTGAGTTTTTCCAGTTTGAATATGTCCCTGAGTTTTTTCCTCCATTACTGCCATATCCTGGGCGGCACGGTGGCGCAGTGGGTAGCGCTGCTGCCTCGCAGTTGGGAGACCTGGGGACCCGGGTTTGCTTCCCGGGTCCTCCCTGCATGGAGTTTGCATGTTCTCCCCGTGTCTGCGTGGGTTTCCTCCGGGCGCTCCGGTTTCCTCCCACAGTCCAAAGACATGCTGGTTAGATGGATTGGCACTTCTAAATTGGCCCTAGTGTGTGCTTGGTGTGTGGGTGTGTTTGTGTGTGTCCTGCGGTGGGTTGGCACCCTGCCCGGGATTGGTTCCTGCCTTGTGCCCTGTGTTGGCTGGGATTGGCTCCAGCAGACCCCCATGACCCTGTGTTCGGATTCAGCGGGTTGGAAAATGGATGGATGGACTGCCTTATCCTTCTCTGCTCCAAACTGGGACCTGAGGTGCTGCCATGCAGCAGGCAACGCCTCACCACCACTTCAGTTCTGATTCCCAACAGGCCTGACCCCACTGGCTCTCTGACGGTTTCGACTCTTCCGGGGATGGGGCTCTCAAGGTTTTCCCCCATCCCCTTCATGATGTGAGCAGCCTTCATATGGGGGGCTGCAGCCGAGTTGTCGAGAGGTTGTTGAGAGGTTTACATACCTCGGAAGTGACATTCATATCTCTGGTGACTCTTCCGATGAAGTCAGTAGATGGATTGGGAGAGCATGGGGGGTTATGAGGTCACTGGAACGGGGTGTGTGGAGCACCCGATCTCTATGCAAAAGGACAAAGGTCCAAGTCTTTAGAGTCCTGGTGCTTCCTGTCTTGCTATATGGTTGCGAGACATGAATGTTATCCAGTGAGCTGAGATGAAGACGGGACTCCTTTGGTACTGTGTCTCTCTGGAAAATCCTTGGTTACTGCTGGTTTGATTTTGTGTCAAAGAGCAGTTGCTCATGGATTTCCGAATGAGGCACATCACCTGCATTGTGAGGGAGTGTCGGTGATGGCAATACAGCCCCAAGGGTGATCTGGCTCGCAAGATCCTTATTACTAAGGACCCTGAGCAACTGGACCAGGCCAAGGAGATGTCCACATAACACCTGGCTGCGGCAGACAGATGGTCATTTCCAGAGGGTGGAACTGGACTGAGTGTCTGACTTGGAGATTGCCAACCAGGATCCCAAGCTGTTTTGTCGTGTGGTGGGTGCAGCAACATGCTGTACCAGTGCATGCTCCCCAACCTGACCTGATCTCCTCTGCTCCAACCACAGGGTAAAATATTTGTCCTTTTCCCAATGTGTGTTACTTGTTTATTACATAAGATTTTTTTTTCTGTGTCACTGAAGCATAATGAAATTATTGACATTTGTCATTTGTTAATTATCATCTGAATATTTATCTTTGGTTTAAGAATATTATTCACTTTGATTAGAATCCATTTATCAATTTTTGCATATTACTGAGCTGTCAATTATGATGTATGTACATTGTTAGTTGTATTTCTTCTAGAGTGGTTAATTATTTACCTTAATTTGTAAATTTACAATGGCTTGAAGTCAGATTTGAGGGATAAATAGTAGCTCAGCAAGAAGTCAAACAGGAAAAGGAAAAGAGACAGAAGGCAATGGCAGGACAAGTGTGAGCACACAGAAATGGAAAGGCTGCTTTTTTGTTCTCGTGTTTTTCTGTAATTTAATATTTTAAATTTTTTAAAAGACTTGTTATGATTTTAATGTTTTCTGTTTAAATTTAAATATTTCACAATCTTGAAGTTGTAAACTTAACTTGTGTCATGGTAAAGTCAGAAAAAGAGACTGGCTGGCACAATGAAGTGCAGAAGGTGGACCCTAATATAGGAGCAGCGCAAGACACTCAGCATTTGGACACCACGTTAAGGGGGAAGGCTGTGGAGAGAGAATATGAGGGAGACGACAAGGACTGAATACTCTAAACTAAGTTAAGCACCCTGCAAAGTAGGAACCTTAGCATGGATAGTAATGGAGGCCTTCTTTGGAGTGTTCTTCTATTGCTCTTTGATTGAGTTGTCCTTCTTTTTTTTTTTCTTTTTGCAGAAAATGTGTCCGCTCTATGTTCAGAAAATGACAGGAAGAATTGGACAAAGTTTCTCCAGTCCTGATTTTTTTTTTGATTGTGCATATATTTAAGATCTATAGTTACAACTTGTAGACCCTGACTTATAAATATTAGAGCTGTGATTTAGCCACTAGGTGGCCATATTGAGTAGTATTTTACTTTTTGTAATGATGCCAGGGCCACACATGCACAAGCACACTCTTCACCAAACGACACACACTCTAAACATGTCTCTTTCACCTCATCATTGTCAGCTCTGTCCTTTTTGCCTTTGCTTAATATTCATCCTCAAACATACTGAACTCCAGGACATGGCTGAAATTTCTTTTCACTGCCATAGAAGCTCTTTTATAAGTTGGGATGGTTGTGAAGACAAGGAGATACTAATGTGGTCACACTAGGGAGTTTCTGTTCAAGATCTGCTGCTGTTTAAAATGATTTGGGAATGTTTTTGGTAATGTTTCTTCATTAACTGTATTGACATTTATTTCATTTTTAGATCCTTTTGTCATGTGTTTGATTAAGTCACCTAGTATTGGTGTTATACATGTTTTGCGTCATTGGTCAGCAATATTAGAGATATGCATTTACCAATTGCTTACATGTCAAAGTACCATCTTATTTAAGGGCAAACAGTTGCAGTAATTTACAAGACACTCCCTGCTAAAATTAAGTTTGGTTAATGTCAAGTTCCTAAATTAAGCAGTCACACTTGTGCTTCTTGCTTAGTCCTATTCCGATACTTCACCTACTCTATTCACCCTTTTTGTCCTTAAGTTTTGTGTTTTGATTAGCATATTCAGCCTCTGACTGTTGTGAGCAAATGAAAATGCTTGACCTAAAGGGCTCGAGAATAAAGGTATCAAAAAGAAAAGAGCACTTAGTCTGAAACACTCACAAGTCTAAATCAGGTAGTGAGAGATCAAAGTCAAAAGTCCTACCTACCTTAAAAGCAAGCCTTTTCCTAAATAACTATACACGTATAAAATTTGGTCTTTAGTAAAGAATCCCAAAAACTGGACTGTGCTAGTAGTGTACCGACATCTTTAAACGGTCTTGGGTGTGCATCGCCAATTTGTGACTGCTATGCTGCACCACTGCTAACAACAAAAACAGCAGTTGCCTTTGGGGAAAACACAAAATGATGGCAACCACAATTAAAGCAAGAAAAACAGAACTGTAACACAAAATGTTATACACAATAAAATATTCCCATAATAAAATGAAAGATATAGTAACAAAATCATGACCATGACATTCACCAAATATCCAGCCACTTATAACATTCATTTCACACAATGGTGTTCTTGTTAGCAGAAAAAACGAAACGACAGGCATAAAGTACCTAAGTCATTACATGTGGGGTCTACACAGTAGCTGGAAGACTTACTAGCAAGCTCACAAGTGAAGGCAGTGCCAGCTACAGAAAATGCACAGAACCCTGCAGATTTCAGAAATAAACTGATGACCTTACAGACGATGAACACATAGTCGATATTTTAAATAGTCCAGTGTGTGGATAGATTGGACTTTCAAACTAGTTAATGTATTTATTACAGAATTATGATGAGGGTGAGATGAGAGAAAATTCTGAATCAAACATTGTTTGTGTGTCTCTCTCTTTATGAGTGTGTGTATACTGTATATTCAGTATAAATAAATATTGTTCTGCATGCACATCAGAGGATCTCCTCACTGGCTCGATCAAGGTATGTGATAACCCGCCAGGGCGTTGTCACTAACATTCTCTTCTCCTTCTCTCCCTGAGGCACCAAGAGGCTGCCCAGTGAGGACACTTAGCCCTGTCCCATTTGGTTTGAGAATATAAGAAGCCCAGCTGCCTGAAGGAGGCGTCTTTTGCACTCAGAGCGACCCGCCAGATGGAGCTCAGTAATCAACTTTTTATTTGGGGTAAAGAGCCAAATACCATTGTTGTTTTACCCAACAGGCTGGTAATAGCGATGCTGAGAGGTGTGTTTTTTTGTTGGACTGCTTTAATTAAACACGAAACCCAGTTGGTGTTCCAATTTTTCATTTAATCTGCGGCCTGTCCAATTCCTGCACCCGGCCACAATATATACACTGTATATTATATATATATATATATATATATATATATATTATATATATATATTTGTTGCAGGAGGTTGGGGGACAGACCCGGCCAGGACGCCTGGAAGGACCGCGAGGTGGCGTATTCCAGGCCACGAAGGGGGCAACCACTCTGGATCAGGAGAGGGCCACAGAAGGGGAGCAGAGAGGCTCAAGCCCGTTGGGGCCCATGTCCACTGCCAGGGGGCACCCCGAGCCTCATGGAGCCCGGGACACATCTACTTCCGCCACACTCCTGGACGACGATCCTTCCAGGGACACCCGGAGTGCTTCCGGGTGCTCTCCTGACACTTCCGCCACACCAGGAAGTGACGTCAGGCAGAGCACCTGGAGCTCATCTGGGTGAGAATAAAAGGGGCCGCCTCCCTCCAATCAGTGAGCTGGAGTTGGGAGTGGGGGCAGGACGAAGCTCCCGTGGAGAGAGGAAAAGGTGGCCCACGAACAGTGAGAGAAAGGCCCGGTATAAAGGTGATTGGTGCAAGAAGCACAGTGTATTGTGCGGGACAGTGTGTGAAAGGGCAAAAAATAAACGTGACAACAAAGATGTTACATTTTAAACAAATAATGCTCTGTCAGCTTTTTGATTTTGTAAGAAGACAGCACAACAATGAAGTGTGTATTTGTGTTGTGGAGAACTCGCCGCTGAGTAATAGCAGCTGTCAGGATGCTTTCAGCGGTGCATTGATAAAAATCCAATTATCACATCTCTAATATGGAAAGTCCGATAAATCCCCAAACACCTAATTTGTGCTCTGTGCATACAGGGATCATTGCTTTTGATCACATTTCTTACTTTTATTATTAATTTCAGCAATTAAAATGGCTACAGAGATGATCCAAGTTAAAATGGGTGAATCCAAAGGAGCTCACTGGCGGTAATCCTAAAGTGTCACATCTTACTCGAGTTCATGGTCTTCCCTCACTTGTCAACTCTGTCTGCTATTGCTTGGCAAAGCCAATTAAATCCCACTTTCTGTACCTAAAAGTCATTCACTAAACAGGCCATTTTTAAGGTGTGTCATCAGCTTTTGATGCTGAACAATAAAGAAAACAATAAAGAAAAAGTAGAATTCGTTAGGAATTACAGACTCCGTGTCTCCAACATCCTAATTGCAAGAAGGAAAAGCACCCAGTGCCAGACACGTCTCCTGAGTGCAGTTTTCCTGACTGAATTACATTCCCGTTACATAACAACGTCCATTGATCTAACTAGCTGCTTTTTGTGTCCGGAGGTCCAACTTGGCTTGCCATAACAACATGGTGTTTGAAAGATCCAACTTTTCAGGCCAAACAGTTCTTGACTTTTTTCTCTCTTTCAGAAAGTTACAGCTACACAAGAAGAACCTTATAGTAGTTGAAGCACTTAGAAATACACACCTTACAAATTTCATATTTTACATCTTTCCAAAAAAGTCAAAAGTGCCAATTTTTAAACCCATTTTGTATCATCTTTGACATTTGTGCAGAGGTCATAAAACTTACCTGATAGCCCTATAGCCAAAAGGAGGATAATGAGTCCAGCAAGAATGAAAATGATGACAATCATGCTACATGGAGGAGACAAACACAAAGCAAAGTTAGTTCAAATGAAAAATTAATATGAGTGTAAATCAAAAGTAAAGACAATTTTAAAAATGACACGGTAAACGCAATGGATAAAAGCTAACTCAATACAACATGTTTGCAATGGCTTATGGGTAGTTCAAGCATGCTCCACAGTGAGATTTCATTGGGGAGACAGAGTAAAACCTGCTGAAATTCACAGTAGGATGTTGGCTCAGTATGGAAGTGAAAACAGCATGACTCAATGAAAAGCTTCTGAATGGAAAGAAATGTGTAACCGTTGAAGCTCAAGCTGGTCGACCATCAACATCGTGCATACATGCCCATATTGACATGGTGAATGCCTCCGTCAGAGAAGACCAACAGATTATGTTGTTCATAGTTGCTGCACATTTAGATATCAGCTATGGATGCCATTGTGCATGAGGACTTGAGGGTACGGTAAAGGCTGCGCAATATGGGTACCCAGACAGCTTACTGATCTGCACGAGCCAACATCCTTTGGTGAATTTTGTCAGATTTCACTCTCTTTGCCCAAAGAAATCTCATTATGGTGCGTTGTTCAAAAATGGAGAAATCCTTCAGAGGAGTGTCCATGTTCATTTGGTTTCAACTAGACTAACAGCAGAGCGTTGCACTGTGTGTTCGAAATACCTATATAAGCCATCATGAACGTGTTGTACTGTGTCAGCTTCTATCCATTAACATTACTGTTATGTTATGTCAACTATATGTTCCGGGGGAGCAAGCATGGGCTACCCAATACCTTCCCCGGGACGCTAGATGGCAACCCCCTCTGGGTTGCAACAGTGCCTCAGACACCCGCAGGGCTTCATGGGAGTTGAAGTTTGGTGCAGCCCTGTTGGGATCAGCAGGCGCCGCAAGGGTGTGCTGCAGCAGGAGCTGCTGAGCCCTTATGGGCAGTGTTTTCGCCACACCCGGAAGTGCAACCGGAAATGGGCAATCAAGCACCTGGAGCACTTCTGGGTGCTGTATAAAAGGAGCCAGCAGCCACCACTCGGGAGCCAGAGTCGGGAGGGGGGAGACAAAGCTTGACGGAGAGGAGTGGTGGAGAAGGAAGAAAAGAAACAAAATTAAGTTTGGTGCTGTGTTGGTGGGACTGTGTTGTGCCTGTAGGGACGGGGAAGGCGTTGCCCACAGGCGAAGTAATAGAAATAAAGCATTTATTTGTTTTATCAGTGTGTCCCCCGTGTCTGTCTGTGTCGGGTCAGACGCCAATAGAGCGCCTTTTGTTACACTGTGTCATTTTCAGATTGCCTTTACTTTATAAAAACAGTTGTAATAAATGCTGAATAAACAAACGGGCAGAAGTGTAAAAATTCGACGTGACATCAGTATGTGATTAGTTTAACACATTTTTATATCACTCCAAAATAGCCTTAACAATCTGAATATATTTACTTTATTTAAAACCCTTTATCCTTGGACTTAAGCTTTTTCAATAAGGATTCTTTATATCCAAAATGTTAACATTAGAAGGGTGTGTATTTAAACTTGTTTGCTCTTCCTTACAGGGCAAGTGTGCAGCACCTGAAAAGATTCTAAAAGACGATTTGTTGAAAGAATTATGTGAGCCCATTATCGACTTTACTTGATATAGTAAACTTTAAAGGACCCCCCAAAGTGTTAGCCATGTCTTTGGTGAAGTGTTGGTGAACCAAGTCACACCATTGAATGGTTCTTATTTGTGATTACTCCTTTGAACGCTTTGGTTACCCCAGTCTGGCTGGTTTTGTGTGACTATTCTTTTATTGTGATTGCAGTTTAAATAGCTATCATTAAAAGCTTAAAGTGACTGAGCAGGGTGATGGCATTATTTAAAAAATGCTTTTCATTTATTTAGGGTGGCACACATTGCTGTCATGATTGGCTTGACTGCCTCCAGGGATCTGTGCTAAACTATTTGTCTGCTTATGGTCTTGCTGTGCAGTTTTTCTTTGAATACACAGGTTTCCTCCCATATACCAATATGATGCCCTGTGTCCTTGAACCCTTGCACATTTGCAATCTCTGGGCATCTGTAGTCGTAACCAACCATGCCAGTGGGAGAGAGAATAGAGAGAGAGAAACAAAATTGCAGATGGTGCAAAAGCAACTGATCTTTTATTAACAAGGGATATAAACTAAAAAAAACGCAATATCTTGCAATCAAAGACATGCACTAAAAGAAATAATTTTCAAAGTAAGATATTTTTAGAAAAAAGCAAATATTTTCCTTCTTCCTTCAAGGATAAGAGTTAAAAAATCAAAACAACACACAAATACATAAACAGTGAGCTACCCACAGTCAGTCCCATCACTACACTATAGGACAGGGGTACACAATTTTGGCCATGGAGGGACATATTTGGTACAGGATTATGTAATTACAGGCCAGGCCTAGCAGATCATGAAACTTTTGTTGTTTGTATTCTGTGATTTGCAATATATTTACATCCCGTGATGCACATTCACCAGTGTAAATGGAACCAGACTAGCTAGAATTAGAGGGTGGCTCCTTTGTCATTTGCACCTCATTATTAACTGATGGCTACAAGGCCAGATTAAGACCCCCACAGACCCCTGGGTGACTTCACTCCTTAATAGAGAAATAATCATACTTTTAAGAATGCAGCACACGGACACAGAGTCGTTAAATGCTGAGCAGTATTTCTCACTATTGATTTTGTCACAAGGCTTGATCACTTCATTAAGGGGTTGAGGGGTCCTTTGGCCATTGTGACTCACAAATTTACAATCGTTTCACCAACTGCTAAAAAGGTCCCTTGTCATAACAGGCCCCGGGCTTGTACCCAGGACACCCCAATACTAGATCCACCCTTCGACGGCTAGTCAGGGAAACAGGCAACAATAATGCAGATGTTTAAAACTATAATAGGAAAATAAGACTTCTGAATTGCAACAAACATGTTAACTAAAACTAAACCCAAAATACATACTGTTTTAGTAGTAAATAAATAGGTTCTAACTAAAAAATTACTTAAAACAAAAAGCTGCAGCCACCGTGGCCCTCCAGGATGAAATTTTGCAGCCTTTCACTAGGACAACATTCCACAATTTCAACACAACTTTCACTGCTCTACAAATGTCAGAAGGTTATATGCCACAAGCTGACCTCTGACCTTACCAAAGACGACCTCTAATGTCTGCAGTTCCTTTTTATATGGCTGTGGATTTTGCAATCCCTGTTGACACTTATCCTGCTCCTCCAATTGGGAAGTTCATTGTGACGTTGGCTACGCTCTACGCTTAAATTGGCAGGAACTCTGTACATAACGGACTACAAACTCACATGTAGATGAGTTTCAACACCCTTTCCGAGGTTTTACTCCTATACTTTATTCAGAGACAATCTCAGTAACTTAGACAGCTTCACTAGGCTGCTTTTCTTAGTTTCCAGCCATGGACATACACTGGGATGGCAGCACAATTTTCCTTAGAGGTATGCGTGGTGCTGTAGTTCTCCAGAACCCGTGGATACTACAAATGTCACTCCACTCGAAGCACGACTTTGTGCATCTGCACCACCTTTTTTTTTTACTTGGGCTTGTCTTGCACTCCCTAATATGATAAAGGTGTGTGCCTTAAAACTATTCACATAATGGAAAGTAAGGTTATAAATAAATGTTTTTAAGGCTAACCTAAACCCATGACGTGACCCGTCACACCCAAGGATGTGCGAGCCAAACCTACTGGTGATTTTAAATAGGCTTGGTGTGAGTGAATTTACAGTGATGGACTGGCACCCCATCTCAGTCTGATTCATGCCTTATACTCTATGCTGTTGGGATAGACCCCGACAACCCAGTAATGGATATTTATTTTAAAGAAATTAAGAGTATACACATGAAACTGGATTTCTTACTAATTATCTAAATGTTTTACTACAGAAATAGTCCCTATTATCACACAAAATATGAGGCATCACGTTTGGATATGGGCGGCACGGTGGTGCAGTGGGTAGCGCTGCTGCCTCGCAGTAAGGAGACCTGGGTTCGCTTCCCGGGTCCTCCCTGCATGGAGTTTGCATGTTCTCCCCATGTCTGCGTGGGTTTCCTCTTAGTGCTCCGGTTTCCTCCTGCAGTCCAAAGATTTTCAGGTTAGGTGCATTGACGAGTATAAATTGGCCGTGGTGTGTGTGTGTGAGTGTGTGTGTGTGTGCCCTGCAGTGGGCTGGCAACCTGCCCGGGGTTTGTTTCCTACATTGCGCCCTGTGTTGGCTGGGATTGGCTCCAGCAGACCCCCATGACCCTGTAGTTAGGATTGGATAATAGCGGGTTGGATAATGGATGGATGGATGTCAATTTCTTATACGTGTTTGGAAGTTGCTCTTTTCCAGTCATGTCTCAGACACCCAGAAATCAGGGATACATGATTACTGGAAATTTTCAAATAATTTTTAAGACATCTCAAATCATGTTAAAGGTAGGGTTGACAACTAATCAGCTGAAGGAACATTCCCATGAGATGTCCTTGGTTCAGCCCCAGGTGATATGGGAATGGTTGAGCTTTTGATGAACCATGTGGCTTGCAAACACCAACTGCAATGTGGTTTATAATTGGATCCTGAATCAGAGACAGGAAACAGGGGAAAGCAGAGAGTCATAGAGGAAAGGATTGGTACACAAAACCACGGGATAAACGAGTGTGAGAGAAAATTTGGAGGTAACAATAGTTAAGTACTTTGGTTTGCAATGTACATTGAAATATATAAGCATTTGGTTTAGAAATGTCATGAAGAGAACTACAGAAATGGTTAAGTAAATAAAAGACAAGAATATAATAGGACAAAGGTTAATGTCATACACAAAATGTACTAAATAATGATTAAGAGATCAGCAGAAGTCCTATAATCAACAAGACTAGACATTTTTCACATACATAGAGATTTCAAACGTAATAACTGAACCTAAGAGATATGAGAAGAACAAGAGTTTGATAAGTTACAGTATTTGGGTGTAAGCCAATGAACCAATCAGAGTAAAAATATGCCTTAATCGGCACTGTTATGTAAATTCAGTTGTTTATAAAATGGACCTCTGCCTTTATTTTTTTTTTATCATTCTGTAACAGACTACTGTGATGAATGCTCTCTCTTCAGCATTTGCGGATGCAATGGACAAGCTTCCTCCCGCCTGGTTCCTGACTCAAAGAGGTTTTATCAGGCTTGTCCTAGTACAGGACAAGTTTCTTTTGTTAATTAATAGGTTGATTTCTTCCACACAAGTCAATTTGTTCCTTCGATAACCCCACTCAACTGGGGGCCAGCAATCTATCATGTCTGCATTATTGCAAGATGGAAAAGAACAAATGATGGGCTGCCAGATCATTGACAGACACACTGTCATACAAACACTGGCATCTTTAGAATTGCTAATTCAACTAACTTGCATGTTTTCATGTGTTTTTGATGTGGGAGAAAAAACCAGAGTACCCAGAAAAATAAATAAATAAATAAAGACACTGTGAGAATGTGACCAGTCAATGGACAGTGAATTTGTGATTAAGAAAAGTTATGAATACAGTAAACAGTAAAGAATACTTAACAGAATAAAAATTGGAGCTGTAAAGAGAATCAAGATTGAGCAAACTGTGAGAATAAGTAGCTTGTGGAAATTTCCCCTTAATTAGCATGGTCTTTCCAAGAATCATGGGATAACAGACTGCATGATTATAGGAAGCTGACAGCACCATTCTAGATTTCAATATGGCACCCAAAATGATAGTCAGACTGGTGACGTGTGTGTGCCTGTCTCTGACTGAGGAAGAGCAGAAAGAGGCTCCACAATAAATAATGACAGTCGCTCTGATGCTTCCACTTATCAGGAGAAAGCTTGTTGTTATTTTTCAGATAAATATATTTTTATACTCTATGTACAATCCGTAACTATTGTTTAGTAATTTATTGACATAATAAATCTTACTGTTATCTAAGTAAAATATTCATTGTTTTGAGACAAATGGACAACTGCATAGAAACTGATCTGACATTTCAATTCCTGCATAATAATTCTGATTTACCATTGATCAAAAATGAATTGTTTACCTGTTCAGCCATTTCCTTGTTTGAGGATTTGATAAACTAAATGCAAAGGTGCAGATTGGAGGCGCTGGGAGAGGAGTAAAGCCTGACTCACACCTATACATATGTAGCAAACTGTGAAAATGCACATACATTTCTTTGTGTGTTGACATGCAACTTTAACACACAGAACTTTATACATTTTCAAACTCTGATTCGGCATGCATCTTGCTGTCATTTTGTGTTTAAATAAAGGTATCTAGTGGGGTACAAAAACACGGGAGTCATCTCTTATAATGTAAAGACATTGCAGTAACTTGTGTGACATTTGCAGTGGTTGCTTTGGTAGTATGATGCCTCCTTTGTCAATTATGATGGTTGTTATGCCATTAGCAATCCTAAACATGTGTTGGAGACAGATTATACCATACCATACCATACCATACCATCTTCTTCCCAGCATGCATAGTGCACAAGGCAGAAACAGTCCCCTGGACACTGAGCCAGTCTATCGCAGGGTGAACACACTCACACACAGGCACACACCAGTAGCTTCGCCAATCCACCTAACCTGCATGCGTTTGGACTGTGGGAGGAAACTGAAGCAGCAGATGGAAATCCATGCAGTCACAGGGAGAGCATGCAAACTCCATGCAGGGAAAACCAGAGACGTGAACCCTGGTCTCCTTACTGCAAGGCAGCAGTGCTAAAACTGTGCCACTGAGACAGATTATATTGGGTATAATTTATGAAACAAATCTTGGAGTGGGCATGTACTCAGCCTCATTTGCAGGAAACATGAAATAGCGGTGGCAAGGAAATGCCAAGAGGCAAGCTTCCAATGTTGTGAGTCTTCTTGCTGAGAAATCTCTTAAGGCCATGTCACATTAGATGACATTTCCGGCAATTTTGTCTTTAGTTGTATGGATAGGCTGTGTGTGCATGAGAAGTGACAATCAATGAATGCTCATCTGGAAGTACAATGACTATAATGCAGTGATAATGATTAAGGAGCACAGGTGTTTTGGACCTCACAAACTGAAGAGAAGCTGTCTCAAGTCTTGTGTTTAAGGACCATGACTGAGTGGAAAAAAACACTGGCCGGAGTTGCGGCTGAACTTGCCTGTTAACCCTTCGTACAACACTGGCTCCATCAGGTGGAACGCTATTAGTGGTCACAAAAGGGGTGAGCATGACTGTACTGGTAGGTCAGCGCATGGTCACTGAATTTGACATGCGTCCTGTAAACTGACATGGTCTGGTGACGAGATCACCAACTACATCGACAAATCTGACATACCCAACACTTAGAAGTCGCTTAATGTGATATTGGCTTTATGAGCATAATGCTGCATTTTTATTAACCTACATGCAGATAATATGCAGTATGTCAGATTTAAAAGAATGAGCTATGCTCCTCTATGGATACATGAATGTGGATCACAGAGTATATCTGGTTTTACTGCTATGCTGTTATTAATTGTGAGATGCCAAATTCTGAACATGCCCTAAGAAGCCAAGAGGTTGTGTTTGAGGAAAGCATACTGGCACAATATCACTGTAATTTCTACTTTTTATTGTGCAATTATATAACATACAGTTGTGTAAATGGAATAAGGACAATGATGTATTTGCTGACAGAGGGTGAGAAGAGTCAATCCTGATGCAAATGTTCTAACATTCAAATGTTCTATGAGACGTGGGGCCTAGAGGCTAATATGCTGAGCTGCAAGACACAAGGATAATGGCTTACCTTGACCTTTCACTGCACTAATTACATTACGTCAGCAGCAGTAGCTGAGTGAATGCATTGGAAAATGATCATTTTTGCCACCCTTAAGTTTTGATGGTTGTTTTTCTAGTTCTTTCTCATCCTCACCCACTGTTGCTTTGCCTCAGGCCATTCTTGACTTAGTGTTTTGGTGACTTTTTTTTAATTTCTAGATGAACTCTTAAGAGTCTTCTCCAGGGCCGGATTTATATGAAAAGAGGCCCTAGGCTATTCCACTTATGAGGCCCTTTCACCTTCCATTTTTAAGTTTGTAAATTACATGAGAGATAATAAAATACATCATTACTGTGATATATATCAATATGTTAAATGAAACATGTTGTGATTGGTACTAACCTGTGTGGAAAATTAACACGTTGATCTTAACCAATACATTTTTATGTTTGTTTATTAGTCATATGCGTAGAATTTCTCCTTATTTTCAGTTCAGTGTTTTAGTGTTCACTGTTTTTAGAATAGTGTAATTTTAATTTTGCTAACAATTTGAATGTAGGCCCCTCTTGATCTTGAGGCCCTAGGCTGAAGCCTAGTTAGCCTATAGGAAAATCCGGCCCTGGTCTTCTCACATCAAGTCCAGTACTTTTTTTCAAGTCTGAAAAGAGTAGAAAAGGGCGATAACTGGATGGACCCTGTACTTACAGTCATATGAAAAAGTTTGGGAAGCCCTCTTAATTCTTTGGATTTTTGTTTATCATTGGCTGAGCTTTCAAAGTAGCAACTTCCTTTTAATATATGACATGCCTTATGGAAACAGTAGTATTTCAGCAGTGACATTAAGTTTATAGGATTAACAGAAAATATGCAATATGCATCATAACAAAATTAGATAGGTGCATAAATTTGGGCACCCCAACAGAGATATGACATCAATACTTAGTTGAGCCTCCTTTTGCAAATATAACAGCCTCTAGACGCCTCCTATAGCCTTTGATGAGTGTCTGGATTCTGGATGGATGGAGGTCTTTTTGACCATTCTTCCATATAACATCTCTCCAGTTCAGTTAAATTTGATGGCTGCCGAGCATGGACAGCTTGCTTCAAATCATCCTATAGATTTTCGATGATATTCAAGTCAGGGGACTGTGACAGCCATTCCAGAACATTGAACTTCTCCCTCTGCATGAATGCCTTTGTAGATTTCAAACAGTTTTTTGGGTCATTGTTTTGTTGGAATAACCAACCCCTGCGTAACTTCAACTTTGTGACTGATGCTTGAAAATTATTCTGAAGAGTTTGTTGATATTGGGTTGAATTCATCCGACCCTCAACTTTAACAAGGGCCCCAGTCCCTGAACTAGCCACACAGCCCCACAGCACGATGGAACCTCCACCAAATTTGACAGTAGGTAGCAGGTGTTTTTTTTGGAATGTGGTGTTCTTCTTCCACCATGCAAAACGCTTTTTGTTATGATCAAATAACTCAATTTTTGTCTCATCAGTCCAAAGCACTTTGTTCAAAAATGAGTCTGGCTTGTCTAAATGAGCATTTGCATACAACAAGCGACTCTGTTTGTGATGTGAGTGCAGAAAGGGCTTCTTTCTCATCACCCTGCCATACAGATGTTCTTTGTGCAAATTGCGTTGAATTGTAGAACGATGTACAGATACACCATGTGCAGCAAGATGTTCTTGCAGGTCTTTGGAGGTGATCTGTGGGTTGTCTATAACCATTCTCACAATCCTGCGCATATGCTGCTCCTGTATTTTTCTTGGCGTGCCAGACCTGCTGGGTTTAACAGCAACTGTGCCTGTGGCCTTCCATTTCCTGATTACATTCCTTACAGTTAAAACTGACATTTTAAACCTCTGAGATAGCTTTTTGTAGCCTTCCCCTAAACCATGATACTAAACCATCTTTGTTTTCAGATCTTTTGAGAGTTGCTTTGAGGATCCCATGCTGTCACTCTTCAGAGGAGAGTCAAAGGGAAGCACAACTTGCAATTGACCACCTTAAATACCTTTTCTCATGATTGGACACACCTGTCTATGAAGTTCAAGGCTTAACGAACTAATCCAACCAATTTGGTGTTGCAAGTAATCAGTATTATTGTATTGTATTATTTGTGAATTTCCCCTTGGGATTAATAAAGTATCTATCTATCTATTGAACAGTTGCATTCAAATCAGCAAAATTACAAGGGGACCCAAATTTCTGCATAGCCAGTTTTTCACATTTGATTTAATTTCATACTAAATACTGCTTCACTAAAAATCTTTGTTTGGAAAACACCCCAGTACTCAGATGTTCCTAGGAAATGAAAAACATATCACTGCTATCTTTTTTGTTGAAAGTAGAGTAAATTATTATGCAGGGTGAGAGGGGTTCCCAAACTTTTTCATATGACTGTATAGAAGGGGCGTGCAGGGCAAATTTCATTGGTCGATTATGGATGGCAGGGATACAGTGATCAGGTCTGATCAGATTTCTTAGTGCTTTCAGAAGAGCTTTACAAATGCTGGCACCTGTAATTAACAAGCAAAGTGCCATTTACCAGAAATGAATGTGTATCTGCTCCAGTTACCACTTCCTATTCATTTAAAATGTCATCAAACAAGAAAAACCTAAGAAGATCTCGAATTGAATTCATGTTTCACTTTAGTTTAGATACGGCTAAAATGCATCTATTGCTCTTTTACTATTATGTAACAAGACTTTAACAAACTCTTCTTTGTGTCTTCATAACACTTACAAAGCATCAGTAAAGTGTTTATTCATCTCTGTAATGTGACTTACTGACAAAACGTCACTTTGGGGTGAGTGCTCCGAGGTGGCGTAACTGAGACACATCTCTCTTGATGTTATATATTTAGTATAAGACCTGTGAATTTATATATATAAAAGCCAAATACAACAGACCACTGAAATCTCCCGAACCAGGAGGACTTGGGACTTGACATTTGGAATGTAGGTTATCCTTGGCCCATAGGTGCTCGCTAAGAAACGGTTTTAAAAATTTCGTGGTCCAAGCACATTCTGTCCATATGTCTGTCCGCTTTTCACGAGAGAATTACTTAATAGATTTATATCGGGTTGTTTTCTATAATTGGCTTGAACTTTCCAGTTGATTTTGTGACTTCTCTCATTGCGCTAAGTACCATAGTTCGCTTGCAGTACCGATGTATTTATGCAAATCCAAGAGTATGGCTGTGGGCTGAGAGCAGGGGGGCGGGGCCTTCCTCATTCACTCACTAGCCTCTGTTCGAGTTGGTCTACGTCTCACCATGTGTTGGAGTGCACCTTGCCTCCACTTAGCTAGCAATACCAGTTTGTTCAACAGACATCATCATCTACAGATTGTTAAGGAGTAATGTTTGACATTTTTGAGAGAGAGATCAGAGCTCCATGTGTTTTAGAGGGTAGCTGCTGATTGCCAGGGATATCACGGCCATGTGCTTTTCTTCCCACACGTGGAACGCTCTCCCGTCAGAGCTGAACACGATCAGATATAGTGCCAATGTCTATTGATTTTTAAAGTTTGTCCTGTTTCATTACTATGTGGGCACAGCCACGGGGTACAGCTAGTCCTTCATATTAACAAGTCATTTTTCCATTATGTCAATATGCCATACTGCCCAGAGATGAATAACGTATCTACTGATGTTTTATAAATGTTATGAAGACCAAAAGAAGCGGTTGGTAAAGTCTTGTTACTTAAGACTAAATGAGTAATAGATGCATTTTTGCAGTGACTAAACTAAAGTGTTGCCCATGTTTCATTTGATATTGAAGTTCACATTTCATTTTAACATTGAATAATTATTCATATTGTTGATCATAACCATTTTGCAACTGAATATTAGATTGAGGCAGACACAGCAATGCTGCAAAAAGGCAGCATGTTTAGCAAACCATCCATCAATCTGCCAGCCTGCTCATCTAGTTCCAGTTCAGAGAAGTCAGAGGATATCATGGCAGCACTGGGCACAAGGCGAGAGCCAACCATGGATGGGTGTTAGTTTATTACAGGGCAAACTGACACAGACTTACTCATTCTCAGACATTTGACAGTCACCTTATAATGAGAGATTGGGAGAATCTGCAAACTCAACACAGACAGGGAGCAGATGTGAGACTTAAGCCTAGTATGTGGAGCTGTGAGGCATCTGTGCTAACCACTGGGCCACCATTCGGCACTCTTTATTATTCTTTTCAGAATTTTGCTTGTTCTCACGACAGCTAACCGAGCAGAGCTCTTTACTTCTTATATTCTGAACTTTATTTATGCTTGGCACATCAAAGTGTCTACGGTGGGTTGGCACCCTGCCCGGGATTGGTTCCTGCCTTGTGCCCTGTGTTGGCTGGGATTGGCTCCAGCAGACCCCCGTGACCCTGTGTTCAGATTCAGCGGGTTGGAAAATGGATGGATGTATAGATATCACAGTGTCGGGATGCTGAAGTACTGGAATGCTTATATGGCAAACAATTCAGTGTCTTAGGGGAGTTGCTGCTGACACCATTGTGGGTGATTGTGGCCTTGGATTAAACTCAAACAGTAATAAAAATTTAATTAAGAATTAAAATGTTAATATAGGGATAGCTAGAAATATAAAACGTAACACTGTCAAATGTTGCAAGTCTATGCACCCAGACAGTTTAGAGTCAACGGTCAGCCTAAAACATGCAGCTTGGGTTTGTGGGAGAAAAGCAGTGTGCCCTGACAAAAAACACGGGGAGTGTGCTGGGGTTCAAATCTGGATCAATAAAGCAATGGGGAGTCTGTGGCACCATATGACCACATATTCCATGTATGCTTTTGTATTATGTTGTTGTCTTTTGTTGGTGTTATATCGCTGTCACTATCCTCAAAAGACTTGCAAATACAAATTCCATTGTAGTACATACACGTGAGAAAGAACCTGTACTTGAACAAGGTTTGTATTTAAGTATGGACTTTTTAATATCAATGTAAACTTTGTTATAATAACATAATTTATAAAGCAGACATTAAGGCTCAAGCAAGCAGGCAGAGCAGCCCAGCAACTGAGGCACAAGGCTGTCACTTCAGACCCCACCTTTGCCTCACTGTGCCACCCAAAGAAAGTTGCTTAGCTTGTGTGACATTTGTATAAATATGGAAACATCCGTGATTTGTCAGCCACTCTGGGCAAAGAGGAAAAAGCTAATTTAATAAGTGTAATGAAATACAAAGTGCTTGATTTTTCTATGTGAACTTAAGGACAACTCGAAGTTTTGAGAAGACTAGGCTAAGGTTGGCATGAAGCAAAATACAGAGAACTGGTGGAATGGTGAGAAGATAACCACCTGCAAATGAATGTGGCAAACACCGGGGACCTGATGGCAGACTTCAGCAGGAAGAGGGTCTCAACAACTCCTATCTATATCAACAGGAGTGATGTGGCGATAGCAGACTTTTATACAGCACCTCTGCATTCACAAAGATGACAGACTGGACTGACCAAACACCACTCAGGCCGTCTACATGATGGGCTAGAGCAGACTTTATCTTTTCAGGAGCTCAGGTTAGTGTGTATAGTAAGACATTTGTTTATTTTCTAGTCAGTCTGTGGTGGTAAAGGCCACTTTCTACATGGTGGTGTGCAGGGTCTCTGGCATTAGAGCAGGGGACATTAATAGGGTGGTTAGGAAAGCTAGTTCCTGCTTTTGGGTCTGTTCTAGACTCTCTGGAGGAAGGGGTCACATTGTCAGTACGGTCACATTTACAGTTTAGTGAAATTCTTGCTTGCATATCTGACTGTGCAGTACGTCACCACTCTCCAGCAACATCATAATCAAGGATGTCGTACCTTCACCCCCTTACTTTTTCATCATTTACAGAGAATGTGTCTACAACATCTTCACTATGGTGATAAGACTCACTGTCGCCCTGCATTTAGGTGATGGCTCACAACAAGGAGGCATTCTCTCTTTTTTTTATTTTTCTGCTGCTTGTAGAGACCTAAAGAAGAATTGTGTCCAAATAAACATCTGTCATGGACAATGTCTCCCATCCCGTCTATGACCCGCTTTTCCGAATGAAGATGATGGCCAGCAGTGGTGTGTGATAGCGAGTGCTAACCCTACTGCCATAAGCCTTTACAATTCATCAGTTGGGAGTCTGTGCAGGGGCAACTTGAACCTGTTTGAGACTAAATGAGATTCTCTGTTTACAAATGGAGTGGATTGGGTGAATTATTAACTGTAATGGTGCAACAGAAACATCTGCATTGTCCAACATACAATACCTATACTGAATACGTTTTTGTATATTCTGCCTAATTTATGATTTTATTATGCTGTACTATGCTGTGTGGATTATGCTACCTGCTGTTGGTCTGGCTGTTTACTTAATGGGGTTAATAAAAGATTGTCTGCTTCTACCTTACAATGATATGATTCACTAAAAGGTTTATTCAAAGAAAATTACAAATCACAAAACATCTTGTACATTTGTGTCTATGATTCTTATTGCTGACACTGTAGGTTAAGTGAGCCACTCAGGCTGGCCTTTGAAGTCTAAAGTCTTATGTGCTAAGCCATGCTATTGTGTCAGGATTAAGGTGGTCACTGTTAAACCAATGGAGACTGTCCACTGGTATAAGTATAATCTCTCCATTATAAAGAAAAGTCTTGGGAAATCTTGGGAGGGAGACGAGATGTGATCTTCTCAGAAGACAATTTGACACTTTTGTCTCACTGCCTTGTCTCATGTGATGTTAAAGGACAGCTGCTACACAGGCTTTTAAATGATCGACGCACAGCGCGACAAGCAGAACACGCACCTTGGCAGCAGCAGCACAAACCAGCAGCTGATCCGTCCGCATCTCCTTAGTGAGCGTTCAGCTCCCCCCTTCACAACGGGAGCGGGAAAGACGCGAAGTGGCAGGAGCATAGTGCACCTCCGGGTGGGTTGAGTGAAGCGATCGAGACGTGATCATCTTGGAGAGACACTTTGACGACACGCGAGACTAGACATTACAACCATAGGAAGCAAAACCCGTGAGACGGTGACGTTTGCACGTCACGCCCTATTTACAAGCAATATAAAACAGGTTCATGAACATCTAACCTAGCAGTTGTTGGAATTCTTTTGGCAGACACACTTCATGTGCTCCCAGCTCTTAAAACAACGACAAGCGACAAGCAGAACATGCAGCTCACCAGCAGCAGAAGCAAGACAGCAGCTGTTCTGACCACATCTCCTTAGCATGCGTTCAGCTAAGGAGACATGAGCAGCGTTATACGTCCCGTGAGAAAGAGATTTAACCACGCCCGGGGCCAGAAATAAAAGACAAATATTGTTTTTACAAAAGTTTTAAAGTAAAAGTGAAAATAATGCATATGTAACAATTCCCAAAAAAATAACAATCTCTTTAAATTGTATATCTGGTAAACCAAACCTGGGGATGGGTGAGTGAAGTGAGCAGGGGGCGGAGCCCCCTAGTATAATTAAAATTTGGTAAACTTATTCTTCAAGGAAATATGTCAGGTACGTTCAATTTTTTCATTAAGGTATCACAAATATAGACATTTTTGAAATTTGAAAGCTTTCATTTAAAAAGCATTGGTGAATTTTCAGAGTCATCCATTTTAAAACAAAGAAACACTCTGTGCGATGTCAATTACTGAGTAATGTCCTGTTTCAAAATTACTTTTAGAGTATTGATGTGCATTTTTTATTAGTTTCTTTAATGAAGAAAAAATCTGAAACCGTCCCCGAGTGCACGTGAATGTCACACTAGACATAAATTTTCTGATTTAATGATGTAACAGCACCATGTTTAGCAGATTCCTGTCCTTAGGAATTTCCACAAAGTGAAAAATGATTTAAAAATTACAAACATTAATTAGTATTACATATATAAAATATAATTACAGCATCGTTGGAAATATGTAAAATATAACTATAGCATCATTGGGCAATCATAAACATGTTACTGGGTCCCAACAATTTATATAATTTCTGTTTTTTTTGTTGGGTTTTACTTCAGTCTCTGTAATCTCAAAATCATTTAGTTTTTTGTTTATATTCCATTTAGTTAACAGAAGATTTAAAGTTATTTATAGGGTCATTATTGCATGTTCTAATCAACGTGCACCACATTACCCTTATGAGTATATACCATTCTTGCCTCAAAACTTCTGTCTCTCTTACTGTATATACTGTATACGTGATCCTGTTGACCCAAAATTTAGTTTAATTGAATAAAACCCCAAAAGCCCAACCTTTAACACTCCATAGAAAACTATCAGTTACACAGTCAACAACTGAATTTAAATGGCCCATTCTGGGGTTTAGTTCTGTCAACATCAATGAGCCATACAATGATACAAAAATAAACTGAATCTAATGGTTGGGTTATTTGCGCTCAGCAGGATCCTATCAATCATGGAGAATCCACTGCATCCACTAAACAGTGTCATCTCCAGACAGAGGAAAGACTTAAGCGACAGACTGCTGTCACTGTCCTGCTCCACTGACAGACTGAGGAGATCGTTCCTCCCCCACACTATGCGACTCATCAATTCCACTCAGTGGGGTAAACGTTAATATTATTCAAAGTTATTGTCTGTCTGTATACCTGCATTGTTATCACTCTTTAATTTAATATTTTCTTTATCAGTATGCTGCTGCTGGAGTATGTGAATTTCCCTTTGGGATTAATAAAGTATCTTTCTATCTATTTGGGGTGTAAGGAAGGCACGTGCCACCATTAAGCTGAATTAGGCATTCACCTAGGGCGTAGATCATAAGAGGGGGAAAAACCCAACCACATGGGTTAGCTAACGAACAGTTGGTTGGTGCACTAAGCTTGGCCTAGGGTACAAAATAACCTAGCACTACCAATCGGTGTAAGTGCCATATGGGATGGACGGGCATCCCGACCAGGAGAGGACAATGTTCCTTGTCCATACAGGAGGCCCCACATGGATGGCTGGACATCCCAGCCAAGACAGAAGGTTCTTGCCTGGAAAGTCTCCAGACCGGATATAATTACAATACTTACCCTGGCCGGGATAAAAGGAAAGGACAGAGAAATACGGTGTCTAGGGGCTGTCTAGGGAATGCCAGGAAGGCTGGATGGCAGCAACCCAGGATATCAATGCCCATTCGGACACCAGCAGGGAATGCTGGGAATTGTAGTCCAGTGGCACAGCCCTCCTGGGGTCCGTGGGTGCATTAAGAGGGTGTTGCAGGGAGTTACACTCTCTACTGTTTGGGACTTCCATACGACCTGGAAATGCTTCCAATGGGTGAAGCCCTGGCACCAGAAGTAATCCCAGGTCCTTAATAAAAGAGGCCACACTGTCTTGTCCTGGTGAGTAGGTGCTCGGAGCGGAGATGGGCAACACTCAACTGGAGGAGTACCAGTGCAATGGAGGCAGAGAGAAGGAAGGAGAGAAAGACAGAGAGAGGGAGGGACAGAGAAGGAAGAAGATGCACTGTTTAATTGTTATAAAAAGGTATTTGTGTATTAAAACCCCTTTTATTTGAACCTGGAACTGTCTTTGTGTGTTCATGCTTGGGGTTTGGGGCTCTGTGGCGCCCCCAAGCCTTCACAGGGGTTTATGCAATTAGACTACATTTAGGGTCAGCTGGATCGGTTTGTGTATGCTACTGATCTTTCAACATGTAATGTAAATAGGTGTGACTTTGCTGTAATTGTTTCGTTCTAATAAACAGTGCATGTCTTATGGGATATACAGTATGTGTTTCATTTGGTAACATTCCAGTATACTATAATAAAAATTCTATATTGTAATTTTTGTTTTATTCATATTTATGAGAAAATCTGTTATTTTGTGTATCAATTAATATTACAGGTGTTCAGGTGGTAAATTATATGGTTATATTTCTATAGCCTATAAATACTAAAGTTGCAGGAATTCCAGCTAGTGCAGCAACAGCAAATGATACTTCAAAAGACAGCAACATCATTGGGGATGGACTTCTCTGGCGTCCAGCCCCTGATCTTCGAGAAACAACATCTGGAGCAGAACTGCATTGGTGTCAACAGCAGGATAAACAGAAAAACTACGGCTGAACTCAGCAAAGCGTTAAGTGCTGTGGAAACCCAACAAGAACTTGCTGGTTTTTTCGGAGGAGTTCCTGGAGAATTTTGGGGCTGAGATTCTGGATCTGAAATGTTGGTTGCAGCATTATAGTATTAGCAAGGAAGACAGCCGAGTGACTGCTACATCTCCAGCTCCACCACTGCTTCTTCATCTGCTAAAGTAGATTGGACTGGGTGTGCGGCCGCCAGCAGAGCTTCATAAAACGATTGGCATGGATTGGCTTATGGAACTGGAGAAAGTGTGATAGATCATGTTGTCACTGACCTCAATTTACTAACGCGAGGCAGAGCCGGTGAACAGACTGCACAGGCAAATAACAAGGCCCATTATAGCAGTGCTACAAAGCAGTTGAGGAGAAAGAGTCTATCAGCCATGAGATCCAGGATCAAGACTGCTGATGGCAGCGTCAGTTCAGTGAAAGAAGACAGCCATGAGACCGGTATACCTGCATCCTCACACAAGGAGGCTAGCCAACCCAAGTATAATGGACGTACAGTACCCTCTGTAATGTTTGGGACAAAGGCGCATTTTTTCTTGATTTACCACTCTTCTCCATAGTTTGAAATTACAAATCACACAATTCAGATGCGATTAAAGTGCACTTTGAAACATACACTTCAGTCACACCATGCAGAAATGACAACACGTTTTCTATATGGTCCCCCATTTCAGAGCACCAACCATAATGTTTGGGACACAGCAATGGCAGGTACATTAAAGCAGGCATATTTAGTAGTTTGTCGCATATCACTTGATTCATAGACATCACCAGGTGCTGAGGATCTTCTCTGGTGATGCTCTACCAAGCCTGTGATTCAGCCATCTTCAGCTCCTGCTTCTTTTGGGGGCTTCTCACCTTAAGTTTTCTCTTCAGCTTATGGAAGGCATGCTCATTTTGGTTTATATCAGGTGACTGGCTTGGCCATTGAAGAACTGTTCATTTTTCAGCTTTGAAAAACTTAACAGTATGTTTGGGATCATTATCTTGTAGGATGAAGCGCCATCAAATGGATTTGGAGGTATTTACTGGAACTTGACCAGATAAAATTGCTCTGTGCACCTCAAAATTCATTGTGCCACTGCAATCAACAGTGACATTATCAATGAAGAGAAGTGTGCCAGGACCTGTGGCAGCCAAACAAGCCCAAGCCATAACACCCCAAACACCCTCATGTCTATTGCCATCCCTCTGATCAGGTTCATCTTTGACTCAACTAACCACAAGACCTTTTTCTGAATTCTGCAGGCTCTTTTAAGTACTACTGAAATCTGGCCATCCTGTTTTTATGGCTAACTAGTGGTCTGCACCTTGTAGTGTGGCCTCTGTATTTCTGTTCATGAAGTCTTCTGTGGCTTGCAATCTCTCTCGGTCTCACTCACCCACACACATATCTGCCTTCTGAAGACCTTTTCTGATCTGTCAAACAGGTGTTTGAAGCTTTTTCTTTACCATGGTGAGGATTCTTCTGACATCAGCAGTGGAGGTCTGCCTTGGACAACCAGTCCCTTTGTGATTACGGAGCTCACCCGTGCATTCTTTGTACTTAAAGAAATTCCAGACAGTTGATTTAGTTCATCTAAAGGTTTTGCTGATGCCTCAAATGGTTTTATTGTTCTTTTTCAGCCTCATATTGGCCTCTTTGACTTTCGTTGGCACAGCTCTTGTCCTCATGTTGAACAATGGCAACTACAGAATCCAGAAGTAGTCTGTTGGTTGAAGTAAGCTCACGTATCTTATGCCTGCACTAATGAAGCAATGAAACACCCCAAACATTATGGTGCCCTGCAGATGGAGGTCCGTGTATAAAAAGTGTTGTAACTTTTACATGTTGTGACCGAAATGCGTGTAAATACCCTTAAATTACAGTCTGCAAAGTGCATTTTAATCAAGTCCAAATTGTTTGATTTATAATTTTAAACTCTGGAGCAGAGGGATGAATCAAGCAAAAATGTTTCTTGGTCCCAAATATTATGTGGAGGGCACGGAAATGCAGCATTAAACACCTCTCTTACACCACCACCGCTCAGGACCCCTGCTGCCATGCCCTCCTCACTGAAGACCACCGTCTTCCTATTCTCTTCTAGGGATCTGCACTGGCAATCGGAAGGTTGCTGGTTCGAATCCCGTAAATACCAAAAGGGACTGTTGGGCCCTTAACCTGCAATTGATGACCGCTTTGAGTAGTGAGAAAAGCACTATATAAATGCAAAGAATTATTATTATTGTGCATTTTGCCTTTCTGACTCTTGACTTTTCTAACTGCCTTTTAATATTCCTAATCTCCTGTTTTGCTCTCTGTGCCCATAAGCCCTCGTGCTGGAGTCGTTCGTTTTGTATGCATTACAAATCTATTTCTTTTGTGATTCCGTACCCTAACCCCTTGCCCAGCAGTATAAAGAACGGCGTATATTGTAATCGTTATTACGGCTAAGCCACCTATGAAGGACCAAGGGGACTCGCGCGAGAGAGCCTTCGGGTGTCGCCTCGGCCACTAAGCCCCGTGCGCTGAGCCGTGGGGAGCTGAGAAGTGCCGAAAGAAGACACGCCGACAATGACAATATTTGTTTAGTATCCAGGGACACGCAGCGACGTCGGCCTCGGAATGCGCCACCCCATTGTTGGGCGACTGTGACTCACTGCCAGAGTGACAAGGTCTGGGTGTGGATGACAGCTTAGCCTGGCACTTTAAAAATAAAGCAGACTTTCAGGTTTAGCGAGGCTCTGCGAGTTTGACATTCTTCAATCAGCTAAAGTTTCTGTTTTTTTTTTCCACGTGAGTTGCATAAAGGAGCAGAAGAACATGGAAAGAATCCATCCGTGGGACACGCGGGGCACGGCGACCACAGTGCCCTGGCGTTTGAATTGTCGACATTTTACATGCAACACTAACAAAAAGAATTTCAGGACAGGCCGGCAGTGAAAAAAAAAACAAACGAGCCGAGGCAGGCGTATAAATTGGAAGTTATCACAAGCGACTGCAAGTTCTCAATTCGTTACGTTCTGGATTTGTTCCACCGTGTTTTTAAATCAGACAGGTCCGCTCTAAAATAGAAAATAAAATGTGCTGGGATGGACTGGAATGCGTAAAAACCTTGGTGTGCAGGCTGATGGCCCGGGTGCAAATGCACATCTGTGTCACCTTTCTAATGAGACTGACCTAGAACCTCACGACTGTCAAATTCAAAAAGCGATAGGCGAGTAAACAGACTAACGGAATACAAACGCTATATTCTAGCCAATGGAACGCCTCACAAACACGGCTTTATTCAAAGCAATCTACACCGGGACACTAGCAAAAGTGGCAAAAGGCAGCAGCGCTCGGGGATGACAGCAAACTCAATATCCCACGGTCAAACATTCACAAAACACATTTATTAAAACAAATATTACTATAAACTACTAAAAGCAATATTAACCGATAGTCCATAAATACTGGACTCTAAACACCGAAGGTCATGTTCGATGCATAGGATTCTGGAAGGTCCAGCCAAAGCCCAGATATGTAATAATAATAATACGCGGAAGGTACAAGGAGATGATGGATATCGCGGTGACAGTTTTGCCCCGTAGACTCCTGATCATGTCTATGTGAAGTTTACTTGCTCTTCCCGTGTCTGCGTGAGTTTTCTGTCGCATCCCAGAGTGACGCAGGTCAGACTCACTGGTGACTTTAAACTGATGATTGTGCGTGAGTGTGGACGGTGTAGGGCTTGTCACTAGCTTTAGCACACATTATCCATTATTTGATAATGCCCGAGGTCTCCCGTGGACTTTTCGCGCAGTTGTCCATGCAGGCCAGGCCGCAGTACTAGAGGAAGGGGCCGGATGCCTGAGATTTGCGGCTAAAGCCCCGAATGAGCCCCTTATCGACGTCCCTGGTCCTGTGATGGGCTGGCCTCTCCCGACAACACTGAATAGGATAAGTAAATGGAGGACAGATAATCAGGATAACAGCAAATCCCAAAGGTGAGAAACAGCTGTCGCCCGCGTCCACATTCTCCGTCCGTATCAAAACCCTTTATTTTCTAAAGGTCTCCATTTGTTTTCCCAACCCGCGTTTGCCCGAATGAGTGCCCATTACCACAGCAATGCCATCAACGAAGCTCCCGTACAGCAGGTGCCCCTCAGCGTGGGCACACTTTTAAAACACGCTCAGAGCTAATCTGGAGACTAAACGCTGCAAGGTGGCAATGCTTTTTAGTGTGTCACTGTGCAGCCCTTCAAAAGTAATAACCGGGAGAAATCAAATTGTTTTAAAATTACGCATAATACTTCTAAAAACAAACACACACATTTACCCAATATAGCGCCTTTGTCATGCTCGAAGCATGCACTAATGAGCACAAACGCATTCATGTTCTGGAAACAGTCAAGACACGTTTACCAGTTTTGGAATGTCACTTCATATATGATGAGCAGAGCCTTTGGTTGTTATGTGTGCCTTCATGCACTCAGATTTTAAACCTTAGGTAAAACAGCGTGCAAGACAAACACGCAAGTACGAAATAAATAAATAAAAACTCCCAGCCCCCTTCGCCATCACCTGCTGACCTCGCACACGCCGCACTTCGCCACAACGCACCGCCGCCTTTTTACGCTTCGGGTTACCAAAATACGGTGTTTCCATTTTTAAAAACTAAACAAAGCATCTCAACCCGAAAAAGCTCACTAACTGCAGGCTCGGGACGTCTCATCCAAGTTCCTTCCTTTCTCGTCATTTCTATTCACGTGCAGCAAAACGCTTCGAATAACAAAGTTAAAGGTACCTATAAAAGATGATCTGTCCGACAGACGCCATGGTTGACGGTTCTCGCCGCTCCCGTGTTGCGTCTCGTTCGCCGATCCGGTTGATCGAGTGCCTTTCATTCCTGTAAGGTGTGGTTCGTTTATGATGTCAGCTCGGCCAAGGCGCAGCCCACCGCTCTCACTTTTACACACCTTGCGCTTTTCTTTGTATAAAGTACATCGAGCATTTATGTATTCATCGTAATGCGTTGCTCAGCGAGACAAGTCGTTTGCAAGGAGCACACGTTCAGAGTCTCCAAATCGTGCCATAGGCTACTTGTCAGGAGTAGACGTTGTTATTTTAGTTTGATTGTAGAACTGTGTTGCTGAAGGTACAGGAAATGTTCATTCTGTTGTTGATTGACTGCTCGATCGCCATATTTTGATATTGCTCTTCTGAAAAAAATCGGAATTATTTTTGTGATGTTTTCCAATTTCATTTTTATGGCTGTTATGCATTTTCTTTCAAAGTATTTTCTTGGTTACTTACTGAAATATTTGACTTACAGAAATGGAAACAAATTAATACTTTTTTTTATTCAAGTGTAATGTCCTAGGCCAAGACAATGATAAATGTCAACAGAAAACTTAAAAAAAGGGAGAGGCATTAAAGATAAAAAGAAATAATCATTCTAATATTTGACACAACTAACAAAGTTATTTACAAATTTACCAATGAATGATAAATAATCCTGCAGTGGGCTGGCGCCCTGCCCGGAGTTTGTTTCCTGCCTTGCACCCTGAGATTGGCTCCAGCAGACCCCATGACCCTGTAGTTAGGATATAGCGGGTTGTGTAATGGATGGATGGATGATAAATAATCTTGGGATGCAATACGAATGTGGAGTGTTACAGAGACCAATCATAAATGAGGGTACAACGCCTGTCGACATGGTTGAGGTTCAGAATATGAACAAAATGTTCCTTTTTTTCTCCCTGGGTTTTTAGGGGGATAGTATCACAACCAAGGACAGATCAGGGGGGTGTGCTGGAGGGGCAAATTGGCCTTGCCTCACAATCTCATTGCAGACCTGTGATTGTCCCACCTGAAACACAATGGGGGACCCATTCCCACTTTGTAATCGTGTTGCTGGAAATGCCAACATCAATGGATATCCCTTTGCTCATCAATCATGCTACTCAAATCACCAAGGGGTACCCCCTTGTGCTTCTTCAGTCACACTTCTTTAATTGTGCTGATCAATATGTCAAGGGGGACTCCCCCTCCCCACTCTTTCAATGGTTGACTGCACCATCAGTCTGCATCACATTGTTAAACTCGGGATTGTGCTGCTTGAATCACCAGTGGGCCCCTACGTGCTAGTAATTTCCCCACCAGCCTAAGTGTTCTAAAATTGTTCTTGATAGTTTAGTTTATCACAATTTCAGTAGCATCTGCCCGGATAAAAGGAGAAGTGTCTGTGTGTCTTGTCTGTTTGTCCGTCTGGTTGCTATGCCTCTGTTATTTCAAAAGATGGCATCTCACTGACATTTCAGTAATAAAATGCATTGCACTTGTCGATGGCGCATCACAAATATTAACATTGCTTTTACTATTCTTATACCAAATGGCATATAACAGAGACATATGCATTGCACGATGCACTGCAAACATTAATGGGGAGGTCTGTGTTGATTACTTAGAGTTCAACCCATCTTAGACGGGTAGTACAGTTGGTTAGTGAGATAAATATACATTAGAAATATTGGACCAGCTGAAGTTGGTGATCTGTTGATGGCACCTAAAACCTGAACAGGCTGAACTTCACGGTTCCCTCTGGCCATGGTGTGGGATTGCGGGGCAGTCCTAGCTCTCTCTGCCCACAGAACAGCCCAAGTGGGCCTACAGGGAAGTGGTTGCTGGTTCCACTAATGCTTTATCTGAATTTAACGTTTCAGTTTATCCATTCATTTCTTTTTTACCAAAGTCATGTAATTAAATTCAGTTCAGTCTGATACAAAAGCGCATCTTCAGTTAGAAGATCATCACAACACAAATGAATCCACCATAATAAAAGCACAAAGTGTCTCTGTATCTGTGTGTCTGTCTGGTTAATAGATTTAGGAAGAAAAATTAAAAAATAGGCAAAACATGTGGAAAAAGGGACAAAAAAATCCAAAATGATAATAAAAATACCAAAAAAAGAATAAGAAAATTGGTCTATTCTGTTGTCGGACATTAATCACCAGTAAGACCAGCATGATAGCGACTTTCTTGCATCCGCTTGGGCCATGTGAATAAAGGTTTATTACACTAATGCTAATGACTGATAGCTTTGCGTGGTGAGTAGTGGATGAGTGAAAATAACAATTAATTGATGTACATATTGGGAAACCAAAACCCCAAAATGACTAGGCTAGAGTCGCTTAACCAGGCCCAATGTGGTAGCAACCACCGCTGCATTTTCAAGCAAAACAATTCAATGAACAGTGTCGTGAGGAAGCGGTTTAAATAACTCCGCACATTTATGTAGCACTTTTCTAACTACTCAAAGCACTCTCCACGCAGGGAGGACCCAGGACACAATCCCATGGGTGGCTCGATGCGAACAGGAAAAGGCCATCATGAAGGAAAAGGATCGGGCATGTATTATTATACCAGACCAAATGGACAGTCCATGTAGCAAATAAAAGAAACACAAGGTCTTGTTTGATTGCTTAGAGTTCAACCCATCATAGACGGGTAGCACAGCTAGCCTATATAATAAAACACTACTGCGTATGTATGTGTGTGTGTGTGTGCGTGTGTGTGTGTGTGAGTGTGTGTCCGGTCCCTCCAAACAATCTGATAGGTCAGTTTTGCGTCGGTTGCTCAATCAAATGCAATTGAGACAGACGATGTCAGGCAGGAGATATTTAAGCACAAGAGGATACCAGAGAAAGGCAAAGGAGGAAGAACGAGAGACAGTCTCAAACATGGGAAGAATTTGCAAGAATACAAATGATGTTTTCATAATGTTTAATGGGGGTGCATCTACCATTGGTGGTAGTCAAAATGCAGACAGGAGGCAGGCCTTGAAATGACAGAGTGTGAGAAGCAGTCTTTACGGGAATGCGATGGAAAGTGGAAGCACCAGACAAGAGAGGTTCAGTCACACACCGAGACAGAAGAACACTGAGGGCATGCATAAGGCGGGAGGTTTCAAACTTTTTAAAAATCATTACCAGGCTAGTTATAAATAATGTACCAATTAAATATAGAACAAAATAACATGAAGGGCAAGAAACGGCAACAGGAACTGATCGAGCAAACACATACTGTACAAAGAAATGTGTGGGCACAGTTCAATAGCATTTACTTTATCGATTTTTTTTTTATTGCACTTTGCCGGTTAAATTCAGTATTTGACTGATCATATTATTCCCAGCTATTCATTCATTTTCAGAACCTATATGGACCTCAGTCTGGACCATTTTAGACTTACCGTCCGATGCAATGTGCAGAAGACCAGAATGCAAGGAGAAAAGCCAAGATTACACTACTGGACTGGGAATTAAATACAGGACCCTAGAAATGAGAAGAGATAAAGCAGAGCACCTTTATATTTGAATGATTATGTGCAAATATAAAATAGATAGGAAAACAAACCAGGATAGAGCAGGGTACACTTCTATATCCAGAGACAGACCCATGGGACCGACAAGACATTGAGACCCCCCTCCTCAAGTACTTCCTCTAGTTAGAACTAACTAACTAACAGACACAATAAATAATTAAAGTGTGTTATTCCACTAAAGCCAGATGCTTACTTGTATTTACAGGACATCAAACACAATCTAACAACTTTATCGCACTAGCTCAGTAGATAACACAACATGCATAATTTACATAATGATACTTTGCTTTGGGTTGAGTGGAGACTCAGTTGGTTTAACATTCTAGGTGGCCCCAGGTTAGAGTGGCCTCAGTAATTGCAGAATGGAAGATGTTTGGAACCACCAGGACTCTCCCTAAAGTTGGTCATCCAGCCATTCTGAGTAACTGGGCAAGAAGGGCCTTGGTCAGGGAGGTGACCAAAGTTTGTGATCCATGCTAAGTAAGAGTCCCTGGTTAGCGTAACCTAACATTTGTAATGTGGAAAAAAACGAGTGCACAGAGAAACTCAAAAATAGACACAAAGAAAACTGTCAAACACTGCATAGACAGTGACCAGGCTTGGATTGAACAGGGGCCTTTAGAACTGGGAGGCAGCAGTACTAGCAGTTCAACCACAGGGACGTGCGGTCAGGGGAGGCAGGTGAGGCAGAGCTTCACCTGTCATCATGAAAAGTAAAAAAAAACTATTAATGATAACATAAAATAAATGTGTCCACTGGTCTGTGCTATAAATTTGTTTTCTGTATGATTCCAATAATTTTGATCATTTTTATAGTCAAAATCGCTGAATCAGTGCATTTCCTGTTCAAATAAAGGGGAGAAATACGAGGTGCGGCAGCGACGAGCCTCACCTCACCTCGGACTGCGCTCTCCCTCACACACTGGGTTGATGCATGCAATTGGTGCATGCCTGCTGCTGTCTCACTGTATGTCGCCAATTTAATGTTTGCAGACACATTTATTATACACCCTGACTTTCCACAGTCTGGCTAATATCTTTAATGAATGTGTGTGACATGTTTAGTCTTACTGATCGGACATAAAACCGCAGTGAAAAGGCACAAGGCGAGGCAGACGGTACCGTCTCGCACTGAAGAGGGCGGATGTGAGCTCAACAGGTGCTCGTTGTTGCTGTTCTTCTACACAAAGGCGCCAATAAATTATCGATATCAGAAAGTCAAGTGCACTGTAGCGGTCCGTTTATTTTTATTTTTTGTTCCGACTGAATGCCAAAATGGAAGATTAAGAGTTTTAAAACTAAAGGAAAATAAGGAGGACTTTTACAAGAAAGTGACAGAGATTTTCGTGGAGAAGGATAGGAGCATGGACTTCAATTACAAATCAGACTAAGAAAAAAACCATCCAATATTTAAAAACTAAGATTTTGACTGTAAATAAAATATTCTTTTGTTTTTCTTGTTATCCTTTTGTTGAAAGTCTGTATTAAAGCATCAGAATTAAAAGGTTTTAAAAAGAATTAAATATTTCAAGTAAGGTCACAATTGAAATCCATTTTTTTTTGTACACCACTCTATACTTTCATTTGTATTGAATGAGAATGAATTGTGGAATTGCAACAGCAAATCCAGAACACATGGAGGGTGCAGAGCAAATGCGCTCTCTCCGCTCTCTCTCTTGCCGCTATAAATGTAACGTTCTTTCTTAGCCAAATATGTACCTTACCTATCTGTGTGTAAACAATGCTGATGGGATATGAAACATAACCAGTAGTCAATGTGCATGCTGGCTGCCAATTGAATAATGAATATGATACTCTTTGGGTTCATATTTTTGTAAATCTGACTCTGAAGGTGTCAGTGCTTCAGCAGCCATGAACCTCACCTCACTCACTGTTCCATCACCATATATTGAATACAACTTTATTTCTAGCATTGTTCTCACAAAGTATGCACAATGGATTCAGAAAGCATTTAGACCTTTTGCTGTGACACTCCAAATTGCGGTCAGGTGTATCCTGTTTGCTTACATTCTTCTTCAGATGTGTCTAGAACTTGATTGGAGTCCACCTGTGGCAAATTGAACTGATTGGATATTGTTTAGAAAGACACATTGTATATGAGGTCCCACAATTCACACTGCATGTCAGGTCAAAAAACAGATCTCTGTAATCAAAATCTACTGAGAAATAGATCTGGGCAAGGGTATAAAACAATTTCTAAAGCTTTAAGTGTTCCCAGGACAACAGTGGCCTCAGTAATTGTAAAATGGATGAAGTTTATAACCACCGGGACTCTTCCTAGAGATGATCATGAAGCCAATATGAGTATTTGGGAAAGAAGGCCCTTGGTCAGGGAGGCAACCAAGAAACCAATGATCATTCTAACAGAACTTCAGAAGTCCTCTGCTGAGATGGGAGAACCTCTCAGAAGGACAACCATGTTAATTCAGGATTCCATCAATCAGGCATTTATGACAGAGTGGCTAACACTCGCATGGAGTTTGCCAAACAGCACTTGAAAGACTCTGGGTAAAACAATTTTCTGGCCTGATGAGACAAAAATTGAACTCTTTGGGAAGGATTGTAAGTACTATGTCTGGTGATGCTCATCATCTGCCTAATACCATCCTTACAGTGAAACACAGGGTGCCAGCATCATGTTATTGGTTGCGTCAAATGACAGGACCAGGGAGACTGGTCAGAACTGAGGGACTGGTAAATGCAGCCAAATAAAGAGAGACCTTTTAAGAAAACCTGCTTCAGAGTGCTCACAACATCAGCCTGGGGCAACGGATCACCTTTCAGCATGACAATGACCTGAACCATACAGACAAGACATCTCTACAGTAGCTTCAACACAAGTCTATTGACAGTCCTTGAGTGGACAAGCCAAAGGCCAGAGTAAAACCACATAGGACATCTGTGGGCAGTTTACAGACACTTCCCTCCAGTCTAACAAGAGCTTGAGAGGATCTACTAGAAAGAATGAGATAAAGTGGCCAAATCCAGGTATGCAAAGCTTGTACTTACCCAAGAAGCTGTAATTGCTGTCAAAGGGGCTTCTATAAAGTACTGAATTGAGGATTGTCACAAAGTTGAGACAGAGTCATAGAAAGGTTTGGGGCAGCCACACGTATTATTGGTTTCCTGGCTGCAAAGTTGTAAATTAGGTATAGCACTGATGTGCACAAAACCGAGTGCAAAACGGAACTGAGGGAATAGGGAAAAGGTGGAGGCTTTTAAAGGGGAAGACAGGAAGTGAGATCAAAGGGGGCCGGGTTCATGAAGGTCTTTCAGCCATAGGTTCGAGCCCGGAAGTGACATCACAGGGGCCAGAGCCACCAAGGACTCCTTCCATAGGCTCAGTCCCGGAAGTGACGTCAAGAGGACCAGGTGGAATCTCCCGTGAATGGTCTGCATGAAAGGGAGAAAAAGAGTCAGTGCACTCTGCCACATCCCGGTATGACTCGGAACTGCCCTTCCTCAAGCCCTTTAGCTGCCTCCCATGCGCACGTGTGTGACAGGATCTAAATACTTTTTATGTTGTACACATCTGTCAGTTTCTTAACTTGTTTAACCAGTTCAAGGTCTCAGGAAGCCAATGCCAATCTCAACAGCATTGGTGCAAGGTAAGGTACAATCCCGAATGGAATGCCAGTCACTGGCAAAAAAGGAACTCTCCTTTTTTGAAGTCGCACCTTTTGAATATATTGCTGTTAAAATGGTTTCCTCCCCTCCTGTACTGCTGTTAGTTTATCACCCTCCCAAATCTGTGGTGAACTTTCTGTCTGAATTTAATGACCTTCTCACTGTAATCTCATCTCTTTGCCCTGCTGTAATTGTACTTAGTTACTTTAATATTCATGCTGATATCAACTGCTCTCTTACAGCTGAATTCATCTCAACTTTGGAATATTTTGACTTGACACAGCATGTTGATTTCCCCATTCATACCCATGGTCATATTCTTGATTTGCTTTATTCAAATGGCTTCAATAATATCTCTGTCTCAGGTTCACTTTCTGGTATTTCTGATCATAAGCTTATTGAATGTAACTTTAGCATTATTACCTCTACATCTGTCAAGAAAAAGTCTGTCTCTTATTGCAACATCAGGTCTGTTAATTCTGATTTGTTTTCTGCTTCCCTTCTGTCTTCGTCTCTTTTTGAATTGCATAGTCTTCCCTCTCCTGAAAACATGGTTTCCCTTTATAACAGCTGTGTTTCCCAACTGTTAGATAACTCTGCTCCCTTAAGGACTAGGCACATTCGAGCCACCTGCTCCTGTCCCTGGTACACCGGTGAGCTCAGAGCTATGAAAGCCACTAGCCGGCGTCTTGAACGGCTTTATAAGAAAACAGGCCTCATAGTTCATTCACAGCTTTATACTGAGCACATACTTAAATATAGGGATGCCCTTAACACTGCTCGCTCCAACTATTATTCCTCTGTCATAAATGGTGCTAAGTCTAGGCCTAGAACTCTTTTTAGGACCGCTAATAAACTCCTCCAACCCCTTTACTAGCATGCCCCAATACAGCTGAACAGTGTCAGGCTTTCTTACATTTCTTTGATACCAAAATTGATCAAATCTATCACAGTTTCCCTTCCACACCTCAGTCACTCACTCATTCCGATCTGCCATCTCCATCATCAACACTCACTTGTTTCTTGCCTGTTGACTCTCTTGCCATCTCTGAACTTATTAATAAGTCTAATGCCCCTTCCTGTCTGCTTGATCCTGACCCCAACATCTCTGCTTAAGACATGCTCATCCATAATTAGTATTCCTACTGCCTCATTGGTAAAAGCATGTTTCATTTCAGGTGCTGTCCCTACTGCCCTCAAAACTGCTGCAGTTACCCCAATCCTTAAAAAACCTGACCTGGATCCTTCCTTTCTTTCCAGTTACAGGCCTATCTCTAATCTCCCTTTCTTGACTAAGGTGATGAAATGTGTGGTAGCTACACAACTCCATGATTTTCTTATAGACAATACAGTCTGGCTTTTGCACACAGCACAGCACTGAGACAGCTCTTCTCCGTGTTGTTAATGATCTTCTTCAGTGTGCAGATTGTGATTCACTTAATATTCTCCTCCTTCTTGACTTAAGTGCAGCATTTGACACTGTTAATCATGTAATCCTGAACTCCTGTCACATCTCTCTGCTGTAGGGATCTCTGGCTTAGCCCTTCAATGGCTCACATCTTATCTTTCTAATAGACAACAGTTTGTCACACTTGGCCGATATAAATCCTTCACCTCACCTGTGTTGCATGGTGTCCCACAGGGTTCAGTCCTTGGGCCATTACTCTTTCTACTTTATATCCTTCCTTTGGGTCAGATTATTCGCAGACATGGCCTTAGCTTCCACTGTTATGCAGACGATATAAAGTTATATCTCAGTACACACTCCCCTACAGATTCACCTCCCAGCACACTCACGGAATGCATCACTGATCTTAAGCTATGGATGGAAAATAACTTTCTCAAACTTAATGCCAATAAAACTGAAGTGTTACTGGTAGGCCCAAACTCACAACTTTCTAAGACATCTAATTTCTCTATTTCTGTTGATGGTACACTTGCCAAACCTGCTCCTGTTGTCAGAAATCTTGTTTTGTTTGATTCATCACTTAACTTTGAACTACACATTAGGTCTCTTTTCAAAATTTCATTCTGTCATCTCTGTAATATTGCCCGCCTTCATAAATTTCTGTCCTTTAATGATGCTGAAACTCGGGTTCATTGTTTCATAATGTCTCGTATTGATTACTGTAATTCCCTCTTCATTGGCCTCCCTGCAAAATCTATACAGAAGCTACAGTACATTCAGAACTCCACAGCCAGAGTCCTCACCCACATAAAGTGTTTTGCTCACATCTCCCCTGTTCTCTCCCAGCTTCACTGGTTACCGGTTCCATCAAGGATTAAATTCAAGATTCTGCTTCTCACCTTCAAAGCCCTACATAACCTTGTCCCTCTCTACCTCACTCAGCTCCTACCTCCTTACACTCCTTGTTGCTCTCTCAGGTCCTCAAGCAGCAATCTCCTTACTGTCCCACGCACCAGACTCTCTACCTTGGGAGGCAGGTCCTATAGCACCTCAACTCTGGAACTCTCTTCCTCAGTCTCTCCGAGATTCCTCCTGTTTCTGCACTTTTAAATCGCAACTGAAAACTTTCTTCTTCTACAAACTTTTGTCATCTGTGTAATTTTTTTTTTACTCTGTATGTAAAGCGACCTTGGGTTTGTGAAAGGCGCTCAATAAATGTAACTTATTATTATTATTACACTCTTTATAAATGTCAAGTGTTATTTTGCAAAAAAATGTATATTAAAAACATGTGCCATTGGATTCCTTTACTTTCAGAGTGGAGAAATTTTATTAAGTTGAGACAACTCACTGTGGAGGGTGGACTGACTGCTAGCTAGTTGTGTGGCTTGTCTCGTCTCCTGCTCATGATTTTCTTGAAGAGATTATCAAGGCACAATAAATTCAAGTACCTCGGGGGCTAGTTTATGAGTGAGGGTAGAGGTCAGTGTGAGCCTGATAAAAGAGTCAACAGCAGTACCAGTGGTTTTATGGACATTTTACTGGACCATAGTGGTGAAGCAAGAATTGGGTCCTTGATTTACTGGTGAGTCAACATCGTTTTCATTACCTGTGGTTGTGAGTTTTGAGAAGTAACCAAATGAATTACATTATAGGTATAAGCATCCATATTGAAGTTTCTTCGATAGGTTGCTGGGCTCACTCACTGTGAGAGGATGAGTTGCTGAGTAATAGGTGTGATTTTCACAGCAGCCCTTCTGATTCTCCAGCTCAATTGAAACATATGAAGTGGTTTAAGCACATAGTTAGGATACTCTGTTTTTATTAAAACCCCTGCTAAACACTGACAGAGATGAATACAGCAGTTAGCGGAGGTGTGCTCAGTGCTCTGGCTGTTACTTTTTCCAGGTGCTCACAGAGTGTGCTGAGGTTTGGATGGTCAAATTCCAGGGATGAACATGCCAGAAGCACCCGTGCTCCAGCATGTCTGGCATTTGGGGTCTCAAATGTCAGGAGGTAGTAACACCTTTTATAACTTGAAGGTACTGTTGTTTTGCAATAATAAATTGACCACTGTCTAACTATGCCCTTTGTCCCCGTCCGCTGGAAACAAACAAGTTTCTCAGTGTTTTTCCTGGCAAAGCCCAAGCCATAATGATGTAAACAAAAAGCAAAATGTTAAAAAAGCAAGCAACTAATCATCATAATAATAAGCAGAATTTAAATATGTACTGCACATGAAAGAGTAATATTTATAAGCGGGTTGTAAAAGTGCAAAGCTTATGGAATTTACAGACCAGAGTGGTACATCGACGTTTGGTTGGGAGTGGTGTGTGAAAATGGGGTGTGAATGGTTATCCAGTAAGTGTAAATTTAGTTATCAGCAATGAAGTCACTCTGGAGAATGTAGGGAAGTTCTTTTACACTGGTAACATGTTGAGTGTAGACAGACATGAGGGCACAGCAGTGATTGGGAGGGTGAAAAGAGCATGGAAGAAATTCCTGCGGCAGAGTCTCTAGCATTGAAGTGTAAAGTTTATTAAGCTGTGTAAAGAGCAGTATGCCCTATGGGTGTGAGACATGGGTGATGAAAATGGAACATGAAGCAAAGCAGAAAAGAACAAAGATCAGAATGATCAGATGGATGGGTGGAGTGTCGCACAGTGACAGGATGATCAATGTTCCTTCACCACCTTTCCTTGTATCTCAGAGGTCATCCCTTGTCCAAATGCAGACTTCTGTTTTCAACTAGATATTCTTTTTCCCTCACGAAAACCCATTCACTCTTTCTACCAACATCTCACCAAAATGTATTTCTCAAATTCTTCTCCTTCAACTTCCAGACCTTCAGTCTTGGCATACACTTCTTACTTTTACTCATTGAACTACTATCTAAAAGATCTCCTAGAACCACACAATGTAATACACAACTTTCACCATGTTCCTATCAACTTTCCTCACCAACAAATAGTCTATATTGCAAAAATTGAAAAATTGCCACCAGATTTGATAAGAGGCACACTATTGTGCATTACATCATTCAGAAATTCAAGACGTCTGGTAAAATCATTAATCTGGTGGGAAGAGGGAGAAAAAGAAAAACCAGAGGCTACTGGAATTCAGGTTTGCACATAAACAATAAAGAACAGGCTGAATGAACGTGGGCTGCATTGAAGGGTTCCTTGTAAGAAGCCATTTATAAGTAAAAAGGACAAACTGAAACATCTTAAAATTTGCCAAGGAACATGTTGAAAAGCCTGTCTGCTACTGGAAATCAGTGTTATGGTCTGCTGAATCCAAATTCAACAGACTTGGATCAGATGCTCATCAGAGAGTGTGGTATAACTCAAAGGAGGCGTATATCCCCCAGTGTCTAAATCCAACCATCAAGCATGGTGGTGGGAGCATGTTGGTTTGGGGTTGCATGGCAGTGTCTGGTTTCATGAGGCATCACGAACTCCCATCTGCTGCCAAACTGCTCGGGTTTTGCTATATTTTTCAGCAACATGACGACCACAAGCACTAAAGCCTTCCTCACCAAAAAAAAGGTGAAAGTGCACGAGTGGCCCCCACCACGTCCAGAGCGCAATCCTACTGAGCCCCTTTGGGATGAGATGAAGATGCCCAGCAGACCCATCAAGCAACAAACAGAATTTGAAAGACATGCTCCAGCGCACACAGGAGAGCCTTGACTGCAGCCATTTACACCACCTTTGTTGAAAGCACGCCCAGGAGGCTGCATGCTGTTATTGCTGCCAAAGGAGGGCCTACCAAATACTGAGCAGGACTTGGACAAAACTCTAATGGCCAGGTGTATAAATAATTGTTTGAAGGCAATAAATTACATAATTTGAAAAGACTTCCAGAATATGTGTTGAATAAAGTTTTTCTTGTTTCTTTACATAACACACAAGTAATTGTAACATTTTAGACAGTTTTTAAAAGTCCATTCTTCAAAATCCTGAATTTCAGTTCCATTTTTGACCTTGTTTCCCAGAGTGTACAAATAATTTTTAGCTGCACTGTACAGTTGTGCTTGAAAGTTTGTGAACCTTTTAGAATTTTCTATATTTCTGCATAAATATGACCTAAAACATCATCAGATTTTCACTGAAGTCCTAAAAGTAGATAAAGAGAAACCAGTTAAACAAATGAGACAAAAATATTGTACTTGGTCATTTATTTATTAAGGAAAATGATCGAATATTACATATTAGTGAGTGGCAAAAGTATATGAACCTCTAGGATTAGCAGTTAGTTTGAAGGTGAAATTAGAGTCAGGTGTTTTCAATCAATGGGATGACAATCAGGTGTGAGTTATTTATATAACAGGGAGCTATCAAAGTCTGCTCTTCACAACACGTTTGTGGAAGTGTATCATGGCACGAACAAAGGAGATTTCTGAGGACCTCAGAAAAAGAATTGTTGATGCTCATCAGGCTGGAAAAGGTTACAAAACCATCTCTAAAGAGTTTGGACTCCACCATACCACAGTCAGAGAGATTGTGTACAAATGGAGGAAATTCAAGACCATTGTTACCCTCCCTAGGAGTGGTCAACCAACAAAGATCATTCCAAGAGCAAGGTGTGTAATAGTCGGCGAGGTCACAAAGGACCGCAGGGTAACTTCTAAGCAACTGAAGGCCTCTCTCACATTGGCTAATGTTCATGTTCATGAGTCCACCATCAGGGGAACACTGAACAACAATGGTGTGCATGGCAGGGTTGCAAGGAGAAAGCCACTGCTCTCCAAAAAAAACATTGCTGCTCATCTGCAGTTTGCCAAAGATCACGTGGACAAACCAGAAGGCTATTGGAAGAATGTTTTGTGGACGGATGAGACCAAAATAGAACTTTTTGGTTTAAATGAAAAGCGTTATGTTTGGAGAAAGGAAAACGCTGCATTCAAGCATAAGAACCTTATCCCATCTGTGAAACATGGTGGTGGTAGTATCATGGTTTGGGCCTGTTTTGCTGCAACTGGGCCAAGACGGCTTGCCTTCATTGATGGAACAATGAATTCTGAATTATATCAAAGAATTCTAAAGGAAGATGTCAGGACATCTGTCCAAGAACTGAATCTCAATAGAAGGTGGGTCATGCAGCAAGATAACAACCCTAAGCGCACAAGTCATTCTACCAAAGAATGGTTAAAGGAGAATAAAGTTAATGTTTTGGAATGCCCAAGTCAAAGTCCTGACCTTAATCCAATCGAAATGTTGTGGAAGGACCTGAAGCGAGCAGTTAATGTGAGGAAACCCACCAACATCCCAGAATTGAAGTTGTTCTGTACGGAGGAATGGGCTAAAATTCCTCCAAGCCGGTGTGCAAGACTGATTAACAGTTACCGGAAATGTTTAGTTGCAGTTATTGCTGCAAAGGGGGGTTACACCAGATACTGAAAGTAAAGGTTCACATACTTTTGCGACTCACAAATATGTACTACTCGATCATTTTCCTTAATAAATAAATGACCAAGTATAATATTTTTGTCTCATTTGTTTAACTGGTTTCTCTTTATCTACTTTTAGGACTTGAGTGAAAATCTGATGATGTTTTGGGTCATATTTATGCAGAAATATAGAAAACTAGCAAACCCGCGGTGTAGCATACGCCACATAATTATTTATTGATGGGTGAACACTTCCTGAAAGACACAGTTGTCCAAATGGGGTGGGTTTGAGGATACGACTGTGAGTGAATGAAAAGATGGAACTCTGGAGAGAGCAACATACAATTGTCCGTGACTGAAAATTGGTTTTGGCAGATACAGGCATATCTTTTTGAATGTTTGACCCTGTGCCTTATTAATTGTCATTGCAAAGGCCAATCAAACAGGAATTGTCTGCGTGTAAAAGTAGAAGGCAAATTTGAATCTGATGGGGTCAGGGATATCTCGGAAGTGAATGGTGATAGAAGCTGGAAGCATTTGGGACATTGCCACAATTTCTGCCTCATCACCATAAACTCCGGAAGTATTCATGTAGTCAGCGTATTGTTGAGCAGACTGTATGACTATGCTTCTGTGACTAAGAACAATGCTCTGTCGTGAGCAAGGGTGGACGCAGGAGGGGGGTTGGAGTTGGCGGGCGGGACTCTGTCGTGCGTATCCCATGACGCGGAAGGAGGGTTAGACTTGGCGGGCGGAGCTCTGTCTTGCGTGCGTGCATATCCCATGGTCGGGTGACTTGGTGGATTATATATAGAAAAGCAGCTGGAACCAAAAAGAACAATGAAAAGTCAACGTGGCTCAGAGGTGCATGTGGACTGTAGCTGAGACGAAAGCAACTGAGGTGGTGTTTGGTGAGGTCTTGCATGCTGGCACATGAGCAGGCAGTATGCATGCCTCGAGAGCGAGGGTGGACGCGGAAGGAGGGTTAGAGTTGGCGGGCGGGGCTCTGTCGTGCGTATCCCATGGTCTCTGTCTTGCGTGCCATGGTCGGTTGCTTAGTGAATTGTTGGTGGGCGGGGCTCTGTCTTGCGTCTTGCCTGCCTTAGTGAATTATATATATATAGATTCTAAAGGGTTCACAAACTTTCAAGCACAACTGTATATCTAATGTTTAAATTTTTTTTAGCTTTTGCTAATTTAAGAATTGTTTCTAAATTTCTGATAGGGGAGTTCATCTAAACAACTATCAGCCATTAGCAGATGAACAGGAAAATATTGCTTATAAAGGAAGAGTATGTTTAAATGATTGTACACAAAATGCAACACATTTTTATTTTTATAGCAGAAATAGGGGGTAACTCTAAAGGTTTGCAATGATCAAATACAATAATAGGTTTTCACGATATTCTATTACATTAAGAACTGTACAAGAACACATAAAGCAAGGCACTCTCTGAATGCCTTAGGGAATAAACTGTTTATTACTAATTCTTAAGGTGACCATTTGAGTGATACTGCCATATTTATATATAAACACATATATGAACTGCAAATAAAACAGACATTCCAAGCACATTTTGGCTGATTTTATTTCCTTGTTTATAATACTGTATGTCAATAACCATTATAATCAGGGTGTTTATTTAATATATTTGTAAACCAATGAATATCACATAAATATTCTTTCAGAATAACTATTTCCTAACTGTATCACACATGAAATCTCTTTCTTACTTGGTGCACACTAGATGTCAAAAATAATCTTGAGGTCAGCTAAAGTAAGTTTATTGAAGGAGCTTCCCATTCCAGATAAAACACTTTTGGCTAGTTCTTTCTTCTTGCCTTGAAGCTGTGATATTTTCTCTTCAACTGTGCCTTCACAAACAAACCTAAACGTCAAAAAGAAAATCCATGAGAACAATACATACCAAAGTTAAGATGCACATTTAAGATTTCTCTTGAAAAGCTCAATTACATTTTAATATTAATAAAGCAAAATTGATATTTCAGTTACTGGAACAACCACTTTGAAAACAATGCCTGGCTATGAATATTTAATATTTTTCATAACAATTGGTATCTAAACTGCAGTATTGCTGCTGCCTTCTTTAAGAGAACCTTAGGCACAAGTTTATGAGAATTTGCCACAGATCTTTGTTTTCTTAGTAACCTACAGTCACTAAAAGCTTGGCTAATAACTTAATGTTATTCTGGTTTGGTTATTAGCAGTGCGTTAGATCTAATTTACTAATTTACATTATCTTCTGCTACCTGCCAGCAGTGCTTCATGCACAAAGAACAGTATTACTCAGACTGTGCACATTTGGCTCTAAATGTGCCTCTTAAAGCAATCAGCACATCTCCTTATTGATAAGACAGAGTCAGACCAGTTTTAGTGCTTGATTTGTTGTTGCACTTTACAGTAAATTAATGCTAATTATTCTTGTAGTCAATATTTTCTGGCAAAAAGCAGACATGATCAGATAGCCAGCACCCTGCAAAAGACACTGCAAGGCTCAAAAGATGTTTTATTATTTAGAATTCAAAGCTACTTACCATTAACAGATAAACCAAACTCATTAATAACTGAGAACTTGCATTTCTTTCAAGCTTTCCAGTATTTTAAGTGCTTCTGTAATGTACAATACTGTACTGTATTTGGCTTGTAGTGGAAATCACCATTTTGAAGGCACATATAGCAGCTGCGCAGGCCATGTCAATTTCCTCTAAGCACATCAGTAAAGCAGTTAATCTCACATTATTTATTGTGTTGCCAGTTAAGCAGCGAAGTTACTTTTATTACCAGCTGTGAGATGAACATCCATCCATCCATTTTCCAACCCGCTGAATCCGAACACAGGGTCACGGGGGTCTGCTGGAGCCAATCCCAGCCAACACAGGGCACAAGGCAGGAACCAATCCCGGGCAGGGTGCCAACCCACCGCAGGACACACACAAACACACCCACACACCAAGCACACACTAGGGCCAATTTAGAATCGCCAATCCACCTAACCTGCATGTCTTTGGAATGTGGGAGGAAACCGGAGCGCCCGGAGGAAACCCACGCAGACACGGGGAGAACATGCAAACTCCATGCAGGGCGGACCCGGGAAGCGAACCCAGGTCCCCAGATCTCCCAACTGCGAGGCAGCAGCGCTACCCACTGCGCCACTGTGCCGCCCGAGATGAACATGTAAAGCCAAAATGAAACATCCTAATCTGTTAACCTGTTAATGAAAATTTAAGTAACCTATATTTAAATCAGGAAAGCCTTTAAGTATCTGGTGGAGTGTGCACAGTACAGTCTTTCCACTACTATAATGGGTTTCATACATCCTTGTACTTTGTATTGTAAAATTGTGTGATTAGGTCTATAATGTGAAAAAAAATGTTCACTCCTGTTTGACAGTGGGATGTAAATATTGTTTTGAGTGGTTGTCAAATTGCACGACGACAAAAAAATATACACGTTTTTACTTTCATCTATCTCGGAAGAATGGAGAGATGACAAAGGTCCTCACTAATTTGTACTGCCTAAACAAAATTTCACTTTTGTTATTGTAGCCTATGTGTACGGTTTAATACTAAAAAATGCATGGCTAATTTACAGTACAAATGGGCTCTTGGTTTTCAGAAACCTCACAGTAACAAGTTGTTTGCATGGTGTCAGATTCATGAAGGTTTTTGGACCCCCTGTCTTTTGGAATATGTAGAATTTTTTTTCCCCCAATGATGTAGTCGTCCCCATGAAGCTGTAGCAGAAGGCAGGTGGGTGTTAGCAAAAGGAAAATCAGGTTTTGGCTGCTTGTGTTTAAAACGTGGCAAAAAACAGTTTGTGTTAAAGCCTCACAAATCCAGTAAATGGCATAAACAGCTGGAACTAGCTATCATTCTTCTTCTTCTTCTTTCGGCTGCTGTTAGGGGATGCCACAGTGGATCATCTTCTTCCATATCTTTCTGCCCTCTGCATCGTATTCTGTTACACCCATCACATGCATGTCCTCTCTCACCACATCCATAAACCTTCTCTTAGGCCTTCCTCTTTACCTCTTCCCTGGCAGCTCCATCCTTAGCATCCTTCTCCCAATATACCCAGCATCTCTCCTCTGCACATGTCCAAACCAACACAATCTCGCCTCTCTGACTTTGTCTCCCAACTGTCCAACTTTAGCTGACCCTCTAATGTACTCATTTCTAATCCTATCCATCCTCGTCACACTCAGTGCAAATCTTAGCATCTTTAACTCTGCCACCTCCAGTTCTGTTTCCTGCTTTCTGGTCATTGCCACCGTCTCCAACCCATATAACATAGCTGGTCTCACTACCGTCCTGCAGACCTTCCCTTTCACTCTTGATGATACCCGCCTGTCACAAATCACTCCTGACACTTTTCTCCAACCATTCCACCCTGCCTACACTCTCTTTTCACCTCTTCCACAATCCCCATTACTCTGTACTGTTGATCCCAAGTATTTAAACTCATCCACCTTCGCCAACTCTACTCTCTGCATCTTCACCATTCCACTGACCTCCCTCTCATTTACACACATGTATTCTGTTTTGTTCCTACTGACCTTCATTCCTCTCCTCTCTAGAGCATATCTCCACCTCTCCAGGGTCTCCTCAACCTGCTCACTAATATCGCTACAGATCACAATGTCACCAGCAAACATCATAGTCCACGGGGACTCCTGTCTAATCTCGTCTGTCAACCTGTCCATCACCATTGCAAATAAGAAAGGGCTCAGAGCTGATCCCTGATGTAATCACACTTCCACATTGAATGCATCCGTCGCTCCTACTGTAGACCTCACCACTGTCGCACTTCCCTCGTACATATCCTGTACAACTCTTATGTACTTCTCTGCCACTCCCGACTTCCTCATACAATACCACAGCTCCTCTCGAGGCACCCTGTCATATGCTTTCTCCAGGTCCACAAAGACACAGTGCAACTCCTTCTGGCCTTCTCTAAACTTCTCCATCCACATCCTCAGAGCAAACATCACATCTGTGGCCGTCTTTCTTGGCATGAAACCATACTGTTGCTCACTAATCATCACCTCACTTCTTAACCTAGCTTCCACTACTCTTTCCCATAACTTCATGCTGTGGATAATCAATTTTAACCCCCTGTAGTTATTGCAGTCCTGCACAACCCCTTTATTCTTAAACATCGGCTCCTGTACATTTCTTCTCCATTCTTCAGGCATCCTCTCACTTTCCAAGATTTCATTAAATAATCTGGTTAAAAACTCCACAGTCATCTCTCCTAAACACCTCCATGCTTCCACAGGTATACCATTTTTCATCCTCTTCATAGTGGTCCTTACTTCCTCCTTGCTAATCCGTTGCACTTCCTGATTCACTATCTCCACATCATCCAACCTTTTCTCTCTCTCATTCTCTTCATTCATCAGCCTCACAAAGTACTCTTTCCATCTGCTCAACACACTCTCCTCGCTTGTGAGTATGTTTCCATCTTTATCCTTTATCACCCTAACCTGCTGCACATCTTTCCCAGCTCGGTCCCTCTGGCTAGCCAATCGGTACAGGTCCTTTTCTCACTCCTTAGTGTCCAAACTCTCATACAACTCATCATACACCTTTTCTTTAGCCTTCACCACCTCTCTCTTCACCTTGCGCCTTATCTCCTTGTACTCTTGTCTACTTTCTGCATCTCTCTGACTATCTCACTTCTTCTTTGCAATCTTCTTCCTCTGTATACCCTCTTGTACTTCCCCATTCCACCACCAGGTTTCCTTTTCCTCCTTCCTCTGTCCAGATGTCACGCCAAGCACCCTTCTTGCTGTCATCCTTACCACATCTGTTGTAGTTTCCCAACTGTCTGGTAACTCTTCACTACCACCCAGTGCCTGTCTCAACTCCTCCCTAAACTCAACCTTGCAGTCTTCCTTTTTCAACTTCCACCATTTGATCCTTGACTCTGCCCTCACTCTCTTCCTCTTCTTGATCTCCAACGTTATCCTACAGACCACCATCCTATAATGCTTAACTACACTTTCCCCAGTCACCAATTTGCAGTCTTCAATCTCCTTCAGATCAACTCTTCTGCATAGGATGTAATCTACCTGTGTGCATCATCCTCCACTCTTGTACGTCATCCCTTGTATGTTCCTCCCTCTTCTTAAAATACGTATTCCCCACAGCCATGTCCACCCTTTTGGCAAAATCCACTATCCTCTGACAGTCTTCATTCCTCTCCTTGACACCATACCTACCCATCACCTCCTCGTCTCCTCTGTTCTCTTCACCAACATGTCCCTCTTCTTAAAATACGTATTCACCACAGCCATGTCCATTCTTTTGGCAAAATCCACTGTCATCTGACCATTTCTCATTGACAACATACCTACCCATCACCTCGTCTCCTGGAACTAGCTATCATTCATTACACTAATTCTGAATTAGTCATTAAAAAAGGAGAACTTAATCACACTATAAAACATCTTGATAAAGTGTAGAAAGTACAACAATAAATTTTACATTGTGTTTTTTTCAGTTGTGCGTAAATTGTGTTTGCATTTATATCCTAAATTTGTATTATGTTTTTCTAAAAGATACAATGCCAATACCAGTTTTCCATTGAGCAGAAATGTAGAAATAGGCACTATGATGTCAAGAATGAATTGCCTCTTCATTGAGCACATGTATTTTCACAGGCTGCTGTTCTTACCTGTGTATAGTGACATCTCTGAGTTGGCCAACCCGGTAAACACGATCACAAGCTTGGTCTTCCAAAGCAGGGTTCCTATAATTTAAAGCATATAGTAGTAAACTACATTTAGTTTTTGGTAAAGATGTTACAGTCATGTAATTATTAATCATCCATTGTGTGGTACAGAATATTCAGTTGTCATTCTGGTTCATATTATTTCTAAACATTTTGATAAACCAAATACTTATGCAAGAGCCCTATTTTTGGATTTTTGGGGCGGAGTGGTGGCTGGTATCCAGAAGGTTGCCGGTTTGAATCCCCATCACTGCCAAAAGAGATCTTACTCTGCTGGGCCCTTGAGCAAGACCCTTAACCTGTAATTGCTCCAGGGGCACTATACAATGGCTGACCCTGCGCTCTGACCCCAAGGGGTATGCGAAAACTAACAAATTCCTAATACAAGAAATTGTATAAGGCGAAATAAAGAAAAAAAAAAGTAGACAGTCTGGTGTCAAAAATTGTCTAATGGGAATTGAATTCTTATTTGATCCACTGGTATGACTGTTTTCTTACTAACAGAGCCCAGATCATAAAGATGAGTAAAACCCTTTTAATCTGCAATAACAACTAATGTTGGAGTTCTCCAGGGCCACACTTTTCACTTTTTATACTGATAATTGCTGTATAAATACACAAAATTAATACATCATTAAAGTATTCTGATAATACATTATTATTATCTTTGTTGAGTAACTCAAGGCAATCCAGGGCTGCGCCAACATGGTGTGAACAAAGTGGTCAAGTAAAGCTATAATAGTACTCTTAAGAGTAACACAAAGAAAACAACAGAAATTGTATTTAGCTCACCATCTGACTCACACAAAGTATCTATCGTTACTGATAATGAAAAATAATTAGCAGGTACGTTCATATAAATATTTGGGTGTATTGATACATAACTGGTTAACCCTGGAAAGATCACATCAAATTTGTCTGTAAAAACATAAAGCCAAGGTTTTACTTCCTCCATTGCCTTAGGCCTTTTGGGGCAAGTAGACAGATTCTTTTGTTATTTTATACTTCTGTGAATGTAAGTGTTTTACAGTATTGTAACACAGGTACAAGTGTTTACGGTAATGGATAAAGTCAAAACTGTTGTACCAGATAAAGATCTATTCAGAGATTGTCAGCTAACTCCTAGAGAAACTTTATGAATCAGCCTAGCATAGTAACATATTAAGGCTGGCAAATAACACTGCTTCTGATCCCTAACCATGTCCTGATCAGTTAATATAACTTATTACCATCAAATCAAAGATACAGGGTTCCAAAATTTAGTAGGGTTAGACTGAGGAACTCCTTTGTGCTTCAACCTTTAAATTAAATGTGGAACTTATCTCCAGTTCAAACGTACATTCAACATTGTGTCATTGTGACATGTTAAATGCATGTATTACGTTGTTTTAATTTGAGTTATTTGGATGGTGCTCTAGATGGAGTGCTATGATACAAGAAAAATTTCAGACGTGTCTAAAAATAAGGTTTTATCATCATTATTTTACATTTTACCTAATTTTATGTGATGTATTATATACCTACCCTAATTAAAAGAAAAGATTAGTGTTTCAGAAAAGTTGTGTTCAGGAGAATAAAAATACTAGACACAAATCCATGCCATTGTGGATAGAAAGCCAACATATACTGTTCTCATTAAAGGTAACATATTTTCTTTCTCATACATTTAGGTAAACAACACAGTTTACAATAGGATTAAATTATATACATGTGTCTAACATCACCAACATAATATCTGCATTTGTTTAAACAATATCGGATAATGTATTATCATTATCTTATATTACTGTCTCCATAATAAAATACTTATGTAGTGAGTTATAATGTCTTTAAATAATTCTAAATTATTATTTTGAGTCCAGTCATTACTAATATAAATATTATGCAACTACCACTCTGGACTTGCCCCTGGTGAGAGGTGCCGAGTGGGTGTGGGCATACTATTGCCCCCTGACTTGGAGCCTGTTCACTGGGGTTCACCCCAGTAGACGAAAGGGTAGCCTTCCTCCGCCTTCAGGTGGGGGGACGGTTCCTAATTGTCATTTGCGTGTATGCGCCGAACAGCAGTCTGGAGTACCCATCCTTTTTGGACTCTCTGGAGGGGGTGCTAGAGGGTGCACCTGCTGGGGACTCCCTTGTTCTGCTGGGAGACTTCAATGCTCATGTGGGCAATGACAGTTAGACCTGAAAGGCATGATTGGGAGGAATGGTCCCGAGTTGTGTTTTGTTATTGGACTTCTGTGCTCATCACGGATTGTCCATAACGAACACCATGGTCAGGCATAGGGGTGTCCATATGTGCACCTGGCACCAGGACACCCTAGGCCTCAGATTCGATTTGATTGACTTCGTGGTTGTGTTATCGGACTTGCGGCCACAGGTCCTGGACACTCGGGCAAAGAGAGGGGCAGAGCTATCAACTGATCACCGCCTCGTGGTGAGTTGGCTTCGTTGGTGGGGGAGGATGCCGGTCAGGCCTGGTAGGCCCAAACGTATTGTGAGGGTCTGCTGGGAACGTCTGGCAGAGTCCCCTGTCAGAAGTAGCTTAAACTCCCACCTCTGGCAGAACTTTGACCACGTCCCGAGGGAGGTGGGGGACATTGAGTCTGAATGGGCTATGTTCCATCCCTCTATTGTCGAGGCGGTTGACCGGAGCTGTGGCCATAAGGTGGTTGGTGCCTGTTGTGGCGGCAATCCCCGAACCGGTTGGTGGATACCGGTGGTGAGGGATGCCGCCAAGCTGAAGAAGGAGTCCTACAGGACCCTGTGGGACTCCAGAGGTGGATAACAGGTACCGACAGGCCAAGCGGAATGCGGCTTCGGTGGTTGCTGAGGCGAAAACTTGGCGTGGGAGGAGTTTGGGGAGGCCATGGAGAACGACTTCGAGGAGATTCTGGTCCACCATCTCGCGTCTCAGGAGGGGGAAAGCAGTGCAGTGTCAACACTGTATATAGTGGGGATGGTGCGCTGCTGACCTCAACTCGGGACATTGTGGGTCGGTGCGGGGAGTACTTCAAAGACCTCCTCAATCCCACTAACATGTCTTCCAATGAAGAAGCAGAGCCTGGGGACTCGGAGGTGGGCTTTCCCATCTCTGGGACTGAGGTCACCGAGGTGGTCAAAAAACTCTTTGGTAGCAGGGCCCCAGGGGTGGATGAGATACGCCCGGAGTTCCTCAAGGCTCTGGATGTTGTAGGACTGTCTTGGTTGACACGCCCCTGCAACATCGCATGGACATCGGGGACAGCGCCACTGGACTGGCAAAACGGGGTGGTGGTGGTCCCCCTCTTTAAGAAGGGGGACCAGAGGGTGTGTTCCAACTACAGAGGGATCACACTCCTCAGCCTCCCTGGAAAACTCTATTCGGGGGTCCTGCAGAGGAGGGTCCATCAGATAGTCGAACCTCGGATTCAGGAGGAACAGTGTGGTTTTCGTCCTAGTCGTGGACCCTTGAGTCCTGGAGGGTGCATAGCAGTTTGCCTAACCAGTCTACATGTGTTTTGTGGACTTGGAAAAGGCATTCGACGTGTCCCTCGGGGAATCCTGAGGGGGGTGCTCTGGGAGTATGGGGTACCGGACCCCCAGATAAGAGCTGTTCGGTTCCTGTACAACCGGTGTCAGAGCTTGGTCCGCATTGCCAGCAGTAAGTCCGGTGAGAGTTGGACTCGGCCAGGGCTGCCCTTTGTCACGGATTCTATTCATAACATTTATGAACAGAATTTCTAGGCGCAGCCAGGGCGTTGAGGGTGTCCGGTTGGTTTGGTGGGCTCAGGATTGGGTCACTGCTTTTTGCAGATGATGTTGTCCGGTTTGCTTTGTCTGGCCGTGATCTTCAGGTCTCTCTGGATCGGTTCGCGCCCGAGTGTGAAGCGGCTGGGATGGGAATCAGCACCTCCAAATCAGAGACCATGGTCCTCAGCCGAAAAATGGTGAAATGCCCTCTTAGGGTTGGGAGCGAGATCCTGCCCCAAGTGGAGGAGTTCAAGTATCTCGGGGTCTTGTTCACGAGTGAGGGAAGAATAGAGCGGGAGATCGACAGGCGGATCGGTGTGGCATCCTCAGTGAAGTGGGCCCTGCACCGGTCTGTCATGGTTAAAAAGGGAGCTGAGCCGAAAAATAAAGCTCTCAATTTACCAGTCGATCTACGTTCCTACCCTCACTTATGGTCATGAGCTGTGGGTATTGACTGAAAGAACGAGATCGCAAATACAAGCGGCTGAAATGAGTTTCCTCTGCAGGGTGTCTGGGCTTTCCCTTAAAGATAGGGTGAGAAGCTTGGTCATCTGGGAGGAGCTCAGTAGAGCCACTGCTCCTTTGCATCGAGAGGAGTCAGATGAGGTAGCTCGGGCAACTGATTAAGATGCCTCCTAGACACCTCCCTGTTGAGGTGTTCCGGGCATGTCTCTCGGCTGGCCTGGGAACACCTCGGAATTCCCACAGAAGAGCTAGTAGAAGTGGCCAGGGAGAGGGAAGTCTAGGTATCTCTGCTCACGCTGTTGCCCCCGTGACCCGATCTCAGATAAGCGGAAGAGAATGGATGGATGGATGGGATAAATCAGAAATTCGAATTTACATAACTCACTTTTTTTCTGGTCTGGAAAAATTTTTAGATGCTCCAATTTACTTTTTATAATACCAAGTCCCAACTGCAACTCTTTGATGGATTTTAAAATCCAATACACATTACTTTTAGTTAATTTTACTTTATACAGACACCTTATATCAAACAGGGCCATTTTCAATGGAGGTGTGACATAAGAGAGAAGTGCAGTAAAAGTGAACCCACAAGGCTACAGTACAAGATGCTTATTTTTGGTGAATTTAAGACTACTTTCACGAATTTTTTGACAATGTCACATATCTCTTTCATGTTACAACATGCTTGCAATTTTAGACTTGAACTTTGGGATCTACAGCAAGTTCACTTACTGCCAATATACATCCACCACCCTGATAACTGGGAACTGCCATTTTAGATAGGGCTTCTCAATTACTGGCTCAAGTGGTTTGACTGTTCCCTCATTTGTTTTCCCCGTAATGTGTTTACATCCATTCTTATTTCATAATACTGAAACAGATAATCACAGTCTATTTCAAAATCTGCCATGAGATAATGATGTAGCAATATAGTCATTCACTGACTTACGGCTCCAAATGGGACCAGCCACTGGGCCATATCCACATTACTAACCGAGAATGTTAAACCGGATGGACGCAGGGACATCCGGCCATGGGCCGTGGACGCAAAAGACGTACTGCGCAGGCGCCCCAAGAAAAACGTACTGCGCAGGCGCCCCAAGAAATGAGGCGCCGCGACCACAGAAAAAAGGAGTCAGCACAGAAAAAAGGAGTCAAAGAAATGAGGCGTCGCGACCACAGAAAAAAGGAGTCAGCACAGAAAAAAGGAGTCAAACGCCGGCGCCGCACGAAACCCATTGCACACGAAACTAGCACACAAAAAAAAAAAGAAGCCGCTCGCGCCCCACAAATCCCACACCAACCTCCAAGTACCCCCCCCCCCCCCCACAAGCAACGGACGGGACACACACAAAGAGGAGGATTCAACAAGCCCCTGGCACACAAAAAAAAAGAAGCCGCACCCCCCCCTACAAGCAACGGATGGGACACACGCAAAGAGGGGGATTCAACAAGCCCCTGGCACACAAAAAAAAAGAAGCCGCTCGCACCCCACCAATCCCACCACCCCTTCCAAGCAACATCCCCCCCCCTCCTCAGACGCCGGCAAAGCACACAGCGCCGCACGAATCCCATTGCACACGAAACGGGACGCACACAAAGAGGAGGATTCAACAAGCTCCTAGCACACCAAAAAAAAGAAGCCGTGACCGCCACACAAAGCCCATTAGACACGAAACGGGACAGACTACGGACATGGCACACGAAACGTTCAGAAAAACAACGATTCAGACCCACAAACACACTAACATCAATAAGAAGTGACACCCAAAGCCCCATTTCTGAAGGATCCGTCCGTATTAAACATACGTCATCTCAACACCTTCACACTATGCAGCATAGGTGGATCTCCTTACACTGAAGCACTATTAATCGTTCAACTGCAGAAAAGGCTCCATATTAACAGTGAGTGCGATCCTCCTTATTACTTATCCATATTTCTCACGCTGAAGAACAAACAAGTCATGAATACACGATCACAGGTACAAAACGATACGGCTCGGATAACGGGACCAAACACACGAACCCGCATGAAAAAACAAAATACACGGCGGCGCATACAACGCGCTTCTGAACCTCCGGAAGAAAAAATGTCTCGGCTCCAAAAACGCAAAGCTCAACTAACACATTAACAGAAACGAGCGCATATGGACAGACACAATGAACGTACACGCATACAGCACGCGTCTCAAAGTGCTGCATCGAAACAGGCACGGATTCAAAACGAAACACCTCCCGTCTCAGACATACAGAAACGGCAGCGAAGGGACAAAATAAATAAACGCAGACGTCTACACCGCGCATCTGGAATGCCGAAAAACAAGCAGGCAAGGCTCCAAAAAGAGAAAGCTCAACTGACCGACATACAAAAACGAGCAAGACTCAATACAAACAATGCACGTAGTAGACTACAACGGGCTTCTCACACAGCACAGGCAAATCGATTACAGCTCCAAAACAACACGTCCCAAATACTACACATACAACAACGCGCCTCTCAAACGGCACAAGCAAAAGATACACGTCACGGACATCAACGACAGACACCTGCTAAACACTTGCGCCAGTTAGCTGACAACGCGTTCAATAATGAGTCCACTATTCAGGAAAATTCATTGGGATTAATGAATGTCATTTGCAATCATTGTCATTCACTTAACTTCCCTGAAGAAACAACTGACAATACAAGTAATGAATTTACACGTTGTTGTCAAAAGGGTCAAATTAGACTGCCTCCTTTACATTCATATCCTGAATATCTACAGAACCTTCTAACTAACGATGTACCTGAAAGTGAAAACTTTATGAACTGCATTACATCCTACAAATCGGTATCCACTATGAATATGAACATGAACAGTGGCACTGCACATGACATCCGTCTTGCAAAACTGTTAATTATTGATGAATGTACAATGGCATCCAGTCACTTACTCAACACCATTCATAAACTTCTACAAACGTTGATGAATAATAATATTCCCTTTGGAGGAAAGGTACTTTTATTAGGAGGAGATTTTAGACAGTGCTTAGCTATTGTTCCACATGCCATGCGCTCAGCTATTGTTCAGTGCACCTTAAAATACGCAGACAATTGACATTGCTTTCAAAACATACAGTTAGTACAAAACATGCAATGTCCAGATCCAGATCATAACAATTGGTTATTACATCTGGGAGATGGTACACTCACCAATACAGATAGACTTCACCCAGATATTAGTACAATTGATAGACTTCACCCAGATATTAGTACAATTCCTCAAGCCTTTATCTGCGATGACTTAGTTACAGAGATATTTGGAACAGCAATCTCATTAGACCAAATGCCCCTTTTAACACAACGCGCTATATTATGTCCAAACAATATTAATGTAGAAAACATAAATACCCAAGTCATTGCATTACTTCCTGGAGAGACACAACTCTTTCTAAGCTCTGACAAAGTTGACTCTGATCACGACAATGACCATCTTCATTGACCTTACAAGTTCTGACCTGAAATTACCTTTTACACTTAAAAGGCGTGTACAAAGAAATTTTCCAATAACCCTTTACACTGTGCCACACACTTTATTGTTTGCTTTCTATTTGCATCATCTACACCTTCACACTATTCTATATCTCATTCATACATCACGCTCTTTGTCATTTCCCAACACCAGGGGTTGGCGAGCGAAGCCCCCTAGTGTCAGTCATAAAGTGTACAAGACATTGCAATTGAGGCTCTGTGGATCTGGTGTGGATCACCAGTTTGTATACTTTAACTGTTAGTACAGAGTAGCACAAAGCAATCTTCAAGTCTCAGCAGCCTCATCCGTACAAGGAAAGGTGGTACAGCAAAATGTGTGACAATTAGCCATGTTAAGCAGCGCAGATCAAAACAAACCTAAAAGGACTCTCCAAGAAAAAATATGAGACCTTGTGAAACAGGGGCAGATCTACCACTAGGCTGTTCTGGGTGCACGCCTATGGACCTGTGACAGAAGGAGCCTTTTTACCAATCCAAGGAACGTCAGACACGATGAAATTATCTCAGCCCGACCAACACAAGAGTGGGAACTGCACAGCATTATAATTATATACAACTATTGAGTGTCTACGAGCTGCATAAGGAGGTAAGTCACCCAGGAGTCAGTGGGGATCTTAATCTGGGCTGGCTCTGATATCATAATAATAACAACAAAAGATTAATCACTATTTACAAGATGTTTCTAACTTATTCATGGAAGAAAAAAGTGCAAAGCATCTACCCAGGTTTGAGAGAAAAAAAAAAGAAAAAAGATGCCAGCAGTGTGAAGCATAACTAAAAAAAATGCTGTATGGCCAATCAGAGCCCCACACACTGGAAATCTATAAGTGCAAATCATATATGTATCTATATATTTTTCCTTACATTACTTAGTTTGTGGCCATTTATTGATCACAGCATCAGTACAGGAAAGAAGACAGTCAAGAGACTGCTCCTTCTGCTGCTCCATCACTGCTTTTTTGCAAAGTGTATCATTTACGGCTGCAAGTATTATATTAAAAAAGGCATCATACAGCCTTCGTGGCCTCCATCAACTGATTTTGACAATTTCTAGAACATTATTACTCTATTGAGTTCCTGTGGCCCTTAGCTCTAAATACAAATGGACTCAACTTGGTTGGCCATAAATCGGCACATGACTGCACTTTTATATTTGTGGCTTTGTACTTCCATTATATGCTTAGTTAGTATATGGACATTTACACATTAACACACCTCAACACAATACACCATAAAAAACACAAAAAATTCTCAGCCCCTCTAAATTCAATTCAGAATTGAAAGGGACATGAGACTATCCCGGTCATTCACTACATTACACATTTTCCACATCACTTGCACAATACATTATCCACAACACATTCTTAGGCAATTTAATCATTTCTAACTCTTATTTTTTTTTTAAAATACAGAATGCACCAAAATTACCTCAGAAAAACTGCCATACAGTAAAATATGAATTTGCATACTAATATGAGACGAGACTATTGCCAAGAGATTTTTTTTAATGGCCCACAAGATTTGAAGGGCCAATGCCCACGGTCCTCTCATTCGTGTGAATGCTTTTGTCAGATACAGTTCCTGCGCGCTTATAAAAATTTTTACGTTTTCCTCACTTTTAAGTTCCCAATAAAGTAAGACTTATTATGTCCAAATCTTATTGAAGAATGTCAGCCCATAGGGTTATCAACAGAAGAAATGAGTACATGGGCAATCCTAGCACCGAGAAACGATGAAGTCAAACAAATTAATGCGAAAATTGTCGATCAGTTACACGGCAAATTGGTTAAATGTGTGCCAATAGACTATGCTGAAACAGTTGGTTGTTTACAATATAATATCCCGTAGAATATCTACATCCGTTAGAATTACTGTTGAAAGAAGGATATATCATAATGTTATTGCATAATTTATGTATGAGTGATGGGCTATGTAATAGGACAAAATTAGCTGTATTCAAAATTGGACGAAAAATTCTGACGTAAAATTTTAGCAGGTGACAAGAAATGTAATGTAGTACATCTTCTGTGGATAAGATTAGGCACCAAAGGAGATCTTGATATGCCATTCACATTAAAACGTTTACAGTTTCCCGTTAGAATAGCTTTTCCTATGACAATTAACAAATCACAAGGACAAACATTTATTTATTAGAGAGAAAGAAATGATATTCACTCACGGGCAGTTATAAGTTGTGTTGTCACAATGCAAGTCCAAACACAGAAACAAAATTCAATCCGATATTGATGAAAAGTTAATTCCAAATATTGTTTTTACTGATGTTTTACAGTAAAAGTGTTAATTTAAGTATTTGCATGTTAATTTCAAAGTCAAACAGAACAAAGACGTATAACACAACTAATACCTCTAATGCAAAATGAAACAATTTTCTTTGAATTTATTACATTTTACTATTTTTTATTATGGTTAATTACTCACTTTAATGTAAAATAGTCAGTTCTATTATGCATATGTAAACAATCTGCTTCCCCATACACGAGTTGCAGAGCCACGACGTGACCATCACGTAGTGCCTGTTCGGGGTTTAGCAAGCAAAGTGAACAAGGGGCAGAGCCCCCTAAGTACATAAAAATTATAACTATAGATGGATAAACTGCTTTGCACATTTCTAGCTTTGCAGCTTGTAAGTAATTTCTGATTCACAAGCAACCTGCAAAAGATATAAATCCCATCTCGTTCACCTACCAGTGCAGATCTAATAAGAAAAGGTGATTGCCTCCAACTAGATTTAAGCCAACGCCTCCAGCACAAAGAGACAACAGCATGACCTTAAAAAAAAAAAAAAACAATTATGAAATTTAGATTTTTTTCTTTCCCCAAAACAGTTTTACATTATAGGTCTCCATTAAATCAGTAATTTTTGGGTTTCCTATTTAAAAAATTAAAAGAGTTACTATGTACAATAAATGCATGAAGACAGATATAAGGATTAGACAAGTGCTATAAAAGTTATATTTTGGGTACATATAAAAAAGATTTATATAAAAATAAATTTGGGAAGAGATTTAGTAATAAGGACATATATCACATAATTGTTGTATTCAGCAGAACATAAGTAATTCATCTAGCAGATATCTAAAAGATTACTTTCCACAACTTTGAAAATCATGAAAATGAAACAGTGGCAAGCAGAATTACCGATACATGTCCTTCATCATTTCATCTATCCAACCATTTTCTAACCCACTTAACTACTTTAGGATTATAGCGAGCAAAGGTTGCAAGGTAGGAGCCAACAACCTTAAATACGTCACCTGTCCTTCATACTCATACATCCTGTGACAACTTTGAGTCATGTATTATTAGGAATGTGTGAAGAAAATTAGATTATTAAAATTAGAAAATGCAGACATGGGAAGAATATGCTAACTCCACACAGTTAAGTGTTTAAGCTTGGATTCAAAAACCAGAGTTTTTGTGGGATGGCACCTCTAGTCCATATTAATAAAGGCATAATTGCATAAGTCATTAAAGTTTGTCTAATGGGAAAACTAGATTTTTTTTCACTACACTATTCAATACATAAAATGAATTTTTTCAGACCTTTCACTAGCATGCTCAACTGAGACTATGGGATTCTGGGGAAGTTTTGAATGAAATTCTCAATTGATAGTGAATAATAGCATCACTCAGAAATTGTCTATTTTCTCATATTATCAGTTATTAGATAGATAGATAGATAGATAGATACTTTATTAATCCCAATGGGAAATTCAACACCTATTACCTGCTTTCCTTTACGGTTAGTGTTGAAATCCTCTACCAAATCGATTCTTTTCTTGGGATTCACTGAACCATCTATGGTAGTGTAACTCAAACCCATTTGGTCCAGATGCACAGCAACAATACGCAGCATGCTTGTCCACTGTGACACAATAACACTAGTAGAAAGAAAAAAAAGGATAAAAAACACTTCTTTTCTCACTTTGTTGCTTAAATCTCATTTATTTAATTCAAAGATATCAATATTAGTAAAGTGAAACTACTGTCTCAATGAGTCAGAAAAGAAGTTATCAGTTTTCATCTGGATTAAAATATGCTCTGTACAAACCTTCTATGTAACAGGAGGATGCTAGTAATATTAACTACATTGTACACAAAAAGTGTATTATATATAAAATTAAACACTGGGTGCACAAGGCACAATGGCATACATGTGCACTAGAACCATCAGTTCCTTTATGAATACTGTATTGAACACAACCACTTTGGACTGTGGGAGTGCTGAAGCCTATCCCTGTAGCACTAGGTATTAGGCAGGAAACAGTGCTCAACATGGCACCGATCCATTGATGGGCTGAATATATAAAATTACAGATTCTGAAAATAGAAAGGTAGAAAAAAATGTGTTTTCACCAGCTATGTCCAAACAAGTTTAGTTCTTTCTCAAAGTAAAACATAGCACAACAACAAGTCTATTTACATAGTGTAAATGTCTTTCTATTTCAAATCTATTAAATAAGGTAATTTTTCAGTTATTAAAATGAATAAGACAAGTGGACTTATAACAGTATCTAACAAGAATCATATACTTTTATGATGTTACAATGATAGACATATGAAGGAAGGTGAATACCATTGCATGATTATGGCTGCATGTAGGTAAAGTTGTTTCCTTACCATCTATAATGAAACCTAAAATCAGTAATAGTGTTATTCTTCTCATCTACAAAAACTCCAGATAACAAATAGTTTATGAAGTTATGAAGATGGTTTATTTCAAGTATTTTCCTGAATTAATATTTGTATGTGGACAAAAAAGACAGACAGATAGAGTATAAGCACAGTGTAATGGATGAAAAAACATCCATAGAACAGAACCTCTAAATAAGAATGATTAAAATCTAACAGGCTTAAAGGAATACCAATTTATTATTTTGCATATTCAGCCAATGAGAATAATTTATGCATATAGTGCAAAAATATAGTTAACCTCAATATCTTTGCACAGCTGTCTATGTGGAAGCCTTAAATTTTAACTTATTCAGCAGATGCTCACTAAACACTATCACACAGGCAAATACATTTCTTTTTTAAAGATCCACTATGAAACATTCCTGTTTTGGATCAAATAAGAATTTTTTGTTTCCTGCTTTCCAAATGAGAAAAAGAGTAAAACAGAGGAATAATTATTTAAATACTCCTATATCCTAAGATAAATGGAAAAATCAGTTAGTACCAGGTGAGGAGTACTGAATAAATCTGATCTAACAGGTGCGATTCCATACCAATATAGACAGAGTGTCCATTGACATTAAAAAATTGCAGATTATAGGAATTACTGTTTAATGGCAATTAAATTGTACTGAGGACATTTTTGTTTAGGGTAATTATTGCTATTTTCTAATGTGGCAAATACTGAATTCAAACTCTCATATATTTTATGTACCTAACTAGTAATGGCTTATTTACCTCTTCTGAAGATCTGGGGAAGCTGCAATGTTTTTCAGTTTAGCTAGTAATGCGGCAATCTGAAATAAATACATAAATTAAAAAAAGGCCACAATAGCCATGATGCAGTTTGGGACAAAGCACTCTTGAATTCTCAAAACAATAATGGAAGCTTATCCCAGCTCTGCACAACACAATATCCACTGCAAGGTAGATTAAGAGACCAAGAACTTGGCCATTTATTTAAACCATTCTTATCCTCTGTTACTAATTAAGCAAATAATCATTTGACATACAGTATACATGAAAGGCACTTTTACAAATAAAAACTTATACAGATACTAATTGAAAAACTAAACTGTTGTTAATATGATCTCATTGCGAGTTGTGCACAAAGAAACAAAGATTAATTGCACAAACTCGAAATTGCTGTTAGGTAAAAGGTGGTTTGCACCATATCTTGTGTTACAATTACAAACTTCAAACATTTTCTAAACAGATTACTCAAAATACAATGGCAAAATGTTACAAAAAAACACTGCACAACCACATAGCATTTCAGGAAAGCCGATATCCTAGCTCATTTTAAATATGATAAGCTGTGGTTTATTATTTAAATGTAATGAATTATTATTATTATTATTATTTGACATTAGGGTTGTATGGTATACTGGTGCTGAAAAAGGACAAAAAAACCCAGTTATTTAAATTGTTACAGTACAGTACTAGCATTTCTTTACTTTCTGTACCAGAAATAAATGGTAGTTTTCAAGCACTTCATACTTGGTCATTTACTAGTGTTATCAGAACTCCCTGGAGTTACAGCAGCACTTAACATGAGAAATTAGCACGCTGAACTCCAGACATGGTCAGCTTTTATTTTGTTTAAACATAGCCTCTGCCTGTAAATTTACTGGAAACTCCCAACAGCCTATATATGTAAAACAGATATATGACAGCTTGAAAGCAGTATTCTTGACTGAAAAACAGGCTTGCTAATCATTTAGTAATTGTGTGAGGATTCCATTATAAAAATGTGGATATTTTTCTATGTAACTTGATATTACTTTATCTGCCATGTTTTTCTGACTGGTATTTGAGGTGCACTGAATGTTGGGATCATACACTTACTTAACTGTGCTGTGAACTTAATTTAACCTGACTGGTTGTTAACTATTTGCAATTGAATTATGTCTTTGTTCTCAAAGGTGGACTTTATTTAATAAATAAATTACCCTGGTCGTTAGATAGGTTTAGCTTCTGCTTTCCTCTAATTGAAGGGTATCATTTCTTGTGAATAAATTTAACTGTAAAATAGTTATATCTCAGATTTTTGAAAGACTAATGCTGTCTTTGAATCTTCTATATGCAGACAGGATTTGAATAAAGAATGAATTGCTGTATTCAACATTGAATTAATTATTTGTCATCACAACTGGGAGTTAATAATCAGCCTTATGGGCAAAGAAAGGTTCTGTCTAACTCCCCCAAACTTCCCTTATTTATATTTAAAATACTTAAAGTAGGTGTTACTGATGTCAAACTCTGGAATTAAATATCCTCATTAAACAGAGGCTTTTCTTAGCAGCTTCTAAATAACTGAATCCTGTTGCTATAGAAAAAGGTACAATCAGGAGCAGCACCAACTACTTATTAAATTAGTAACCATGTAGCATCATAGTTGTGACCACCTGATCAGTTCTACTGGGAAAGAATTCAAGTGAACACCAGAGGAGGATAAAACTTTGACTAGAAGATTAACTTATGTTTGAACACACACCCAAACTCACCTTAACCACGCTCCCATTGTAATTTTTAAAAGGGATCTTAAAACCTATGTGCCAGATGACCCAAAAAGTAGGAGGGACTCGCATAAGGGAAATACACTTACTTTGTCTCAGAAGGATGAAGATTCTGCGTTTGGGAATTATGGACACAAGTATATACAATTATGTCTGATAGGACAAACATACATTTTCTTCCCTTATTGTAGCATCCTTCCAAAATATACATAGTTTAAACATATAAACTATCAGTTAAAATACAAACGGATGAATCAGCTATGTCCTGGGTATGATGTTAAACTGCATCTGGCCCTGCAAAAACTCCTCCAACTTGCAGGGAAAAGTTAGGGGTTGGTAGCAGGATTGGCACTCCAGTCACTGTAAAAATTTAATGCAGCTCAGAAATGGCAGACATGATTCCTTTCTGCTCTCCGCAGGAGTAGCTCTGCTGCAGCTGCCTATAAGAAGGCTGGTCACATTATGAAGGGGATGGGGGAAAGTCCTCAGGAGTCAAAACTGCTGAAGAGCCAATGTGGTCAGCCCTCTTGGGGATTGGAAATGGTGAGGTGCCGAGCAGTGGCCCGGTACAAAGCAGCACTTGGGTCCTAATTTGAAGTGGCCCATGTAGAATGTCTTGTCTGTACTCCCTGAGATATGCAGATCTGGGACTGGCCACATCTCTGTAGGTGAGTTCTTGTTTTTGCTACTTTGAAGGTCTACCTTGAGTCCAGTAGGCTAACACCTACTAGGGGAATGAGGCTGGACTTGGTCAGACTCCAAGATCAGGTTGTTTCTAAGGAGTTTGCATGAGGAACTTGTAGACTTAGGTGCGACTGCTGATCCTAATGTGATGTGGAACACCTTTCGTGACAAGACCCTGAAGGTTGCTGAGGATTGCATTTGTGTTGCCGGTGTTCCCAGAAGGAGGTATTTCATTTCGCTGGGCACCCTGGATAAAAGCAGTCTCAGCACATGGCTTGAAGGCAACTCCGGTCTATACCGGGAACTGAGAAGAATGGCTCTGAGGGCAGATAAGGAGGTATTTGTTAGAGGAATCTGTGAGCAAGTGACACACAATCTATGGTCTAGTGACCCATGTCCTGCTTACACAGGAGTCGAAGCATTGCGCACATCTGAACCTCCAAGAGTCGCAGTCAGGGTGGGTGATTAATAGTTCTTAAGGATGACACTGCAGTTGTGACACACTGGGCTAGCTACTTTGAGCAGCTGTTTTAAAGCTCATCTTGTGGCTAGGACGTTGGATATCTCTGGGCCCACGGTTTTTAAGGCTAATCCTCCAATTAGCTGTGAACCACCCAATCTCGCCGAGGTTGCACAGGTGGTGAACCAGCTGAAGGGAGGGAAGGATGCAGGGATCGGTGGTATCTGGGGCGAACTTCTCCAGACTAGTGGTAAGGATGTCCTCATAGCATTGCAAACAATCTTTGCTTCCATTTGGTAGACGGGCGTCATCCCAACTGACTGGAAAACAGGACTTATTGTCCCTATCTAGATCTTGACTTTGCTGACGATGTTGTGATGTTCGCGGAGTCAATTGAGCCTCTGATTGGGGCTCTGAACAGACTGAGTGAGGAGTCAGAGTGTCATGGATTAAAGCCAAGATGAAGGCCTTTAATGACCTCTTGGGCACAGCCATTAGCAGTGCGTCCTTCTACATAGAGAATATCAACCGTTTTGAGAGGTTTACTTACCTCCACAGCAACATTCATGTCTCATGACTCCTCCCATGAAGTCAGTAGACATACTGGGAGAGCGGAGGGGTCAAGGGTGTGTTGAACTCTAGATTTCTTTGTAAAAGGACAAAGGTCCAAGTCTTTAGAGTTCTGGTGTTTCCTGTTTTCCTTGGATGCTATCCACTGACCTGAGACGAAGACTGGACTCATTAGGTATTGTGTCTCTTTGAAGAATCCTTTAGTACCACTGGTTCGACTTTATGTCGAATGTGTGATTGTTCACGGAGTCCCGAATGAGGCATATTACCTGCTCTGTGAGTGAGTGTCAGTTATTGCGCGATGTCCATGTGACATGATTCCCCGAGGGTGATCTGAATCACAGGATCCTCATTGTTGAGGACCAGAGTGGCTGGATCATGTCAAGAGGACGCCCATGTAACACCTGGCTGTGGCAGATAGATGGTCATTTCCAGAGGGTGGGACAGGGCTGCGTGTCTCCCTGGGGGGTTGCAAACAGGGATGCTGAGCTCTTTTGTCATGTGGTGGGAAAGGCAACACACTGTACCTGTGCATGATCCAAAACATGACGTGACCTGAATCAACTATCAGGCAGTACTTGCTAAAATTTGAACAAAGCTACAGGATGTTAGTCTTGTTTTTCACAATTAAACAAGGGGGCTTCGCTCGCCAAACCCCTGGCCAGCACTATGTGCCAGCCACTTTGTGTATCTGCCACTCGCGTATGTGGATTTCACTTTCACCAAACAACAAATACTTTTAATTCTCATGGATACACCTCTTCATTGGGAAGGAACACTACTTTTCCCTGAATTAGATGATCTACAAGTCTCCGAGATTAAATCCGAACAATATATTTCGATCTCTTTTCGCTGTTCCGTTACTTCACGGAGTAATAATTTCCATTTGTTTGCACTAATGCGATCTTTACTATTATTTTTTTGGAGACTTTTGAATTTTAGTACTTTCATTATCTCTAACCTGCTCTGCATGTGTATCGTGCCAACGTTTTTGAACCTCTTTATGACATTCTATTTTGTCATCTACTCTGTCTTTTATTTCTGGCCCTGAGCGTGGTTAAATCTCTTAGCACAAAGTCTTATCCTGCGGGACTTGAAAGTATGTCTCTGAAAAAGTCACGTCTTGTCCCAGGCTAAAAAGTCTAATTTTATCCCAGGATTTTTTTTTTTTATATACTAGAGAGAAATGCTTATGAATTAGTCCTAATTCCTAATATACAATGGAACCTCGGTTCACGAACGTCTCGGTACCGTACAAATCGGTTTATGACCAAAAGGTTCGCCAAACTTTTGCCTCGGTTCACGACCACACACTCGGTATACGAACAAGCCAGTTTCCCTTTCGGTTTGTGCGTGCCGATGATTTCCGCACATGTTGCATTGTTCTCAGTCAGACGTGCGTGCTTGCACGTGTGTGCGTGCTTTCGCTGTGAACTCTTTGTGCTCTATTTCATTTCCCTTCCGGTTTATATGTGCCGATTACTGTATTTAAGCACGTGTTCAGCCTCTCCCTGTTCACTGTTCTCAGTCAAACGTGCATGCTTTACCTGTGAACTCCTTGTGCTCTACAGTATTTTGTGTACTTTAGCAGTTAATGAAGGCTTCTAAGGAAGTGAAGAGTGGTGAGAAGAAAGTTTTGCAGAAAATTGAAATCGAAGTAAAGAAAGAAATTATTGAAAAGTATGAGCGTGGCGTTCGTGTACAAGATGTACAAGAAGTCAAAATCTATGATTTCGACTATTCTAAAGCAGAAAGATATTAAAGCAGCTGATGTTGCAAAAGGAGTTACAGCGTTAACCAGGCAGAGGCCTCAAGTGCTGGAAGAGGTGGAAAAACTGTTGCTAGTGTGGCTGAACGAGAAGCAACTTGCAGGGGATAGCGTAAGCGAGGCGATGTTATGCGAGAAAGCCAGGAAGATTCATGGCGATTTGCTGCAAAACTATCCTTCTACGAGTGTCGAAAGTGAGGAATTTAAAGCCAGTAGAGGATGGTTTGAAAAGTTTCTCAAGAGAAGCGGCATTCATAGTGTGGTAAGGCATGGAGAGGCTGCTAGTTCCGATGCTGAAGCTGCGAAAGAATTCGTGAAAAATTTCACAAAATTAGTGGAGGACAAAGGCTACATCCCGCAACAAGTCTTCAACTGCAACGAGACCGGATTGTTCTCCACCCAGTTCCTCCTCACTTCATGACAGAACTCGACTCATGCAAGGTTAGTTTTCTTGGTGGTTTATGGTTAGTTTTTGTATTACGGATTTTTCAAATGTTCATTTTTTGGTTCGTAGCGTGAATTGTTGCAATGTTACTTTTCTCTTTTTTCCAAATGTTCATTTTTTTCCCGTGTTTAAAACTCATTAAAAAAAAGTGTTTACAGCGAGTGGTTCGTAGCGTGATTTGTTGCAATGTTACTTTTCTTGGTGGTTTATTAAATTACAGATTTTTCAAATGTTCCTTTTTTTCCCTGTGCTTAAAACTCATTTAAAAAAAGTGTTTACAACGATTGGGTCGTAAGACTATAGTGCGAACTCTTGCAATGTTAGTTTTCTCGGTTGTTCAAGGTTTTCTCAGTGTTATTCAATGTTTTTACATTTAGTTTACTATTACAATGTGCTTTCTATGGTGTAATTAACTATATTTGTGCTTAAAAATCTTTTAAAAAAATATATTTACATACAGTTCGTATGGTCTGGAACGGATTAATTGTATTTACATACAATCCTATGGGGGAAATTGCTTCGGTTCACGACCAAATCAGTTAACGACCAGAGTTTTGGAACGAATTATGGTCGTGAACCAAGGATTCACTGTAGATCTTTTACATGTGGCCGCAATAACGCCCATACACAACACATGACTGCAGTGTTAATCCTAATGCATACAATACTGAGGAACTTGAAAGGAATTTTGAATTACAATCAAAAGGTAATGAACACTTTCATATTCTCCCAGAATAGAGTACTGTAATGGTTCAATCCTGCATTCATTGTTAATGCAAAGACTGTATGTCAAATGTTAGTTTTAATTTTCGTTGCAATAACTGGAGTGCCTGAAGGGTACATACCTTAGTGCTCTCCTTGGTATCATTAAATAACTCTGAATTAAATTTGCTGCCATTCAGGGTCACTGTAGATTCTGATTCTAAAGTAGACACTTCAGACAATGTTAATGCATTTAGCTGTTCCTCCAGTGTAAGAGAAATGCCTTCAGTTTGCAAATCAGTATGATCCAGTGCCTAAACAAGTAGAAAAAAAATGAGCAAACTAAATGACTAAATGAGAATCAATAAAAAATTAACATAAATGAAGCATGATGCATAATATTAACTAAAGCTTAATGGGACATTTGCATTTCTTATTTCTTCATATACTTTGCCTGCTGCCACCCCATCATACTTACCATACTTTGCCTTGTGGTAATGCTGATCCCTCTTATTTTATGTATGCCACCTAATTTTCTTCTGCTAACATTTCAGTGCTTTTTTTTTTTTTTTAACATACCATGAGCTGCAATAAATGGCAAAGTAGTCAGGAAGACCAAGCTAGCATAAATCAAATCACTCCTTTTAAGGAACAGGAACCAGGCAGTATTGTGATATTTTTAGGCAATCTTGAATACAGAAGGTATGGACTTAAAATCTGCCGCCACTGGGGGTCCTTCAGATACTTTGATTGAGATGCACCATGCAGATTGTTCATTGCTTCTTTCTCAGATTATTTTTTTTTAATTTCAAGTGTTTCACTCCATTTTAATTTTTCTTTGTCAGAAAAAAAAACACTGCTAACTATACTTAAGTTTTTTTCTTGCAAGATTTAAGGTTAGTGTGCCATGGAATTTAGTTTTCATCAGACTAACAACCTAATGAAAGGGTGCCCAAGATTTTGCACAGGCCACATTTATTTAATAATTTTTTTTTTTTTTTTTACTTTTTAATAAGAGCCACTATTTTAGTTTGTTTGCTCTTAAATATTGATTTAGTTTAATTTTTTTTTTTTTTTTTACTTCAAATGGTGCGCACACAGACACACACACACACACACACACACACACACACACACACACACACAGAGTATATAGGACTTTCATAAGACTTTAGCTTTGACTGGAAAAGGACAAAGTACACTACAATGGTGTGTGGCAAAGCTCTTTAAAAAAAACCAGGAGTTACTGCAGGTTTGACCTGAAGGGACTGCATGACAAATCAAGTGACCAGCAATGTGTAACATATAACTATACTTACAATAGGAGGACTATCAAAGTATTGAGTACATTTATGGTCATACAAAATACAATATCTCAATACCTTTTTAAGCAGAGACAAGTGGCAACAGCACTGTCGCAATCGTAGCAGTAGGGACAGGATATGTATGGTACTTGTTGCCTGAAGTTGGGGATTTCCTTGAGAGGAACAGATTGCAGGCGACTGTGTTACTCCAAACTCCTGAGCAACTGAAAGAATCAGTATGAATGATCAATATGAGAAAATTATTTTTTATACTTTTACTGATCATTAATTACCATTCATAACTGAAAATGCAATTGACCAGACCTTTTATTCATTGGTTTTCACACTTTATTAAAACAAAACTCATGCAATTACTAACCACATTTAACTTAAATGTTAAAATGTGTGACACTTTGTCACAGTGGGAAGGACAACTTAGTATCTATCTATCTATCTAATTTGATGAACCTGTACTGATCTATAAAACCTGATTGAAACACTATGTTGAAGATAACCTCATTGATCTAGCAACAGAAAACTGACTAATCGAAGCAACATAATGGACTCTGCTTTAATTTCTCCACAATACTTTATCTAAAATATTCCATATGAGAACCATTAAGTTAAACACAAGAAACTGAAAGGTGCACAGCATTGTGCTGTTCAAAAACAATGCACAAAGCTGACTTTCCTACAGAACCATTCTTTATGAAGACAGGGGTTATGTTGGTTAAAAACAGTTTATTCTAAGAAGATGCATTCATGCTTGTGAATTTGTAGTAAGAGTTAATATTAACCAGAATTCACAATGTATTTAAAAAAGAGAAACACAAGGACTGCTGTGTTTTTTTTGTATGTGGGTAAGTGAACCTGATGATGTTTATGTTGTGATACACTGAGACAAGTACCATTAAAGAATTTTAATTTCATGAAAAACAATTCATGGTACATTATTCATTAGTTACATTTGATACAAAATGAATAAATATCAAGCAACTAAGTACTAATGTAAAAAGTATGATGCAAATAAAATAAATAATCTTAATTTACCACTAGACACTAAAGCTCTAAAGGCTGCTTTTAAACCAATGTCAGCACTAGAATCAGGCTAACGGCCTGGTTCTATGGGTTTTCCCGTTACAAGCAGGCAGAAGTTCCTTGTACAAGGACTATATCAAATGCAGGTAACAAACATTTGCATGCTTAGCTATATGGAAGGTAAACTGGATATTACTATAGGAATAGTTGATCTTTTTGAAGCTTGCTGTTTTTGCAGACCCAAACTTTACTTCGTCTTCAACTGCATACAACAGAACAAACTGTAATAAGTGCTTACAACTATATGCCATCCAGTACACCTGTTCCTCTATTTTGAACACAACAAACCTAATCCTAATCTAAAACGATGCCCAGGTGAAAACAGCCTTGTTGTTTGCACAACGATGTAGGCTAACTGTTGGAAGATGTTCCCACCAACACAGGTTCCACACACACATAGCACAAACCAACCAAGCTGCAGGACTGCTTCCTGTGGCAGGTAGAAGAGTAGCATTAAAATATGTTGTTAAATAAATTAATTAATATAAGTTAACAGAAAAGAGTAAAAAGGTGCATGTTCTAAATATGGAACATTCTAAGTATGAACAATCCCAATGTAAAGGCGAAGACAAATTGGATAAAGCCATCAAACTTTTTCTTTACAATTACTATATTTTTAGCCACTAATGAAGACACATTATTTATGAAATATGAAAATTATAACTTTTATATACATTTTATCTTTATTTTATCACATTAGGTTTCTGGATGTATGTCCACTCTACCAGAATGAAAATGCCAAAGCACTTATCATATAAGAAAAACCATATTTTTCACCTTTTTCAAATGGATTTATTGTACAGTCATTGCAGCTTTCATCTTTCTTTTCATGTCTCTTCAGATAAGATTGTAGGGTAGACCTATATCACAGGAGTATCAAAGATATGTTAAAATCAGCTTCTTTAAAAAAATAAACTTATGAATCTATATACAAAATGAAATATTGTGTTAAAAAATTATAGATAACATCCTCAAACTTCCTTAATTCTAAAGGATCACAGGGGACCGCAGCGTATCGTATCAGCAATGGGAGCAAGGCAGGAATGAACCATAGATGGGACAGCAGGGCATAACAACAGGGCCAACTCACACATACATACTGTACATTCACAATTAGGACTCTCCTAATAACCAAGCTATACTGATGAAACACAACCGCCCTTTGTCTAAACAAATGTTGATTGTTCACTAATACAGCTGTACTTGATACAGTTGTACAGTTACTCAATTTTATCTTTAATACTAGGGGGCTTCGCTCGCCAACCCCCGTGTTTGGTTTTCCGGATACACACTTTTAAGATTTTTTTTTCTTTGAATTGTTGCTATTTCATAAGTTTCACTTTTCATTTCAGAACTTCTATAAAAACAATATTTGTAATCTTGCGAGTCCCAACATGCTGAATCTTTTTAATGGAGGTCAGGACAGGTTTCTCTGTTTGGAATTTCAGCACAGACAAAACGATCTACATCATCAGCAGTTAATATATATTTTTTTTTTTTTACAAAGTAAAAAAGTAAGTAGAGTTCTGCATTGGACTCCTGTCTGTAAAGTCGTGCTATTTACCTCTCACAGTTCCAAAAGTACATGGGGTTACCAAGGTGATACCCCAGCTTTTGTCTAGGTTTTTGTACAAGGGCTAGACAGAACATTTTTGACTCCTGGGGTAAATTTAGCTTTTTAAATAAGCAGACATATAAATATATATACACTAACAAAGTAACCAATAAATGCATGTGCGGTAAACTCCGTTTCTGAAATTCTCAAGATTCTTTATTTGTCACATGCATAGTTATACAGGACAACACGCAGTGAAATGCATCCTGATCCGCTTATCAAAAACTGTGCAAAGTTAGAAGAATATCAGTTAAATTAACAAAAAGTCATAGATTGAAAGATAACAGTATAGTAGAACATAATAAATAAGTAAAATTATGTGAATAAGGTAGAATTAAGTGTTAAGGTGCAATAGTGTAGTAATTATTGTGCAAAACCAAAGTTAGACTGGTGCATAGTTAAATGAGGCAGTTTGTTTGTTTGCGCTACTGCAATCTTTATTTTCTTTTTTTATATTTTCTAGTTTTCCTACTTTCATATCCTTTAACTTTCTCCACATGTGTATAGCGCCGGTTTTTTTGAGCCTTTCTAATTTCACTGGTTTCATAGTCTCTAACCTGCTCTGCGTGTGTTTAGTGCCAATGTTTGTAAACATTATTAAGTTCCACTTTGTCATTTTACTCATTGTCTTTTAATTCTGAGCCGTACAGTACAATACATAGAACAGAATAAATCCTCAATACAGTATAAAAATAAAAATTCTAGAAGTACGGAGTAGAATTTCACATTAGATGATCTCACATAATATGATTTGGATTTGTTTTAAGTCCTGGAGACCTCATTCATCAAGCTGCCTCCCCCATTTTGCCATTCCACATCTGAAATAGCGCTAATCCGATGAAAGGACCCCTCATTCCCACGTCCCCATTCATCAGGGATGACTTTACCTTAGGCAGGCAATCTACAATTTAAAGAGATTGTTATTTTCTTCTGAATTGTTACATATGCATCATTTTTACTTTTACTTTAAAAACTTCTGTAAAAACAATACTTGTTTCTTTATTTCCTGCCTCGCGCAAGGTTACATCTCTTTCTTCCCAGACATATAATACTGCTCGTGTTGTGAAGGGTGTTGCGGCTGAATGTACGCTAAGGATATGCCTTTGGATCATTTGCTGTCTTTTTGCTGCTTGCTAGCTGCCTCTTCTGCCTGCCGCATGTCGTTGTTTTAAGAGCTCTGGGCACATGATGCTTGCCTGTCAAAAGCAATCCAACAACTGCTAGCTTAGAGGTCTGTTGACTTGTTTTAAATGATGGCTCACTGCCTGGTCTCGCGTGACGTTGTAAAAGCATACCTGTCTTTTATTTCTGGCCATGGGCGTGGTTGAATTCTTTTTTGCAGGATGTATAACGCTGCTCACGTTCGGTTGGGGTAGCTTTCTCCACATGTGTATAGCGCCGTTTTTTTTTTTTTTTGAGCCTTTCTAATTTCACTGGCTTCATAGTCTCTAACCTGCTCTGTGTGTGTTTAGCGTCAATGTTTGTAAACATCTTTATGAAGTTCTACTTTCTTTTATTCATTGTCTTTTAATTCTGAGTCGGATTGTAAGTGCTTTTTTTCAATTCCACTTGTTCCGGGCTGGCAATTACTTTCCTTATTTTCTGAATTTGCACCTCAATTATTCTTTTTTGCTCTTTTTTCTGTCCAACGCATTTGAGTCTCTTTTCTCCGCACCTGATTGGGTGTGCTTTTTTTCCATTCCACTTGTTCTGGGTTGATCATCACGTTCCTTATTTTCTAAATTTGCACCTAGATTATTGTTTTTCTTTTTAGCATTTTTTTCTCTCCATCGCTTTTGGGTCTCTTTTCTTCGCGCTTTTCTTTCTTCTTTGTTTAATCGTCGACGTTTCATTTCTAACCTATTCATTTCATTTCAATCCTATTCATTTCTACCATATTGACCTTATACACTTTATATGCACTGAGAGCCCTGGAGCTGTGTGTGCTGCATGACTGCCTTTACACTACTGATTTGTTTTTTTTGATATTGCTTGTAAGTAGGGTGTGTCTTGCAAGACTCTCGTTCTATGTTCCCGTGAGACACACCGTGGCAGGTCTCTTTCGTCAAGCGGGTCTTTACATTATCTTCTGAGAAGATCACGTATCGTAGACTATCAGGACAGGGGACAGGATTTCTTTTTGTAATAGAGAGACTAGCTCCTACTAACTTGCATTGAAACTCACTGGCCTAAAGTTACTGGGGAGAAGCCTAATCACTTCTTATATAACATTTGCTAGCTTCCAATCTTTAGGAGTTTCTTTACTGTATATACACACACACACACACATTATATACAGTACTGTGCAAAAGTTTTAGGCAGGTGTGAAAAAATGCTGTAAACGAAGAATGCTTTCAGAAATATAAATAATGATTGTTTATTGTTATCAATTTACAAAATGCAAAGTGAGCGAACAAAAGAAAAATCTAAATCAAATCAATATTTGGTGTTACTACCTTTTGCCTTCAAACCAGCATCAATTCTTATAGGTACACTTGCACAAAGTCAGGGATTTTATAGGATTATAGTCAGGTGTATGATCAAGCCTAGTGCATTCTTTTACAAGGGTACTGTTACAACCATCAAAAAATGTTACCACATTCAGCAAAAAAAACTTCGTTAAAATAACAAATCATTGTATTTCATATGACTTACCTTGATTGTGCTAAAAGCACATCATAGACGGACTGTTCATCATTTGACAGTTTCAAGGAATGGATCCTTAAATTACGCTCAGGGAGAGAAACCTAAAAAACAAAATCAGTAATCACATCAATGAAATGTAATCTTGCATAAAAATTAACAAATAACATAAAATTAGCATACAAATTAAACAATGCACATAATCACATGGCATATTAAATTCATTTTTATAATAGTGTGTATGGAATTTTAATCAATGGAAATGACTGCTAACTTGGCCTCCAAATTCTCCAGATCTCAAACCAACCAAGCATCTGTAGGATGTGCTAGAAATTTGTGGTAGGAAATACTAAAATAGTTAAAAATGTATTCCAAATAAACTATTTCTTAAATAAGTTCCTGTTCATATATATTCATTTTTAAGAGTAACAGTGTAATTTATTTCGCTAATTATTAGGTATCTGAAGAAGCAAATGTTTTCAGACATAAGAGGCAGGGAAGTCTGTCACTATGACACAATAGTTCTACTGGGAATCAGGCATTAGTAATATCACACAGAAATGTGCCCATGTATGTTACTATGGAAAAAGAGAGTTTAGTATCTCTTACTCCTCGTACGGTCACCAGTGGGCACATTTATCTGCAAATGGGATGGCTACAGGAAGCATCTAATGGTTTAAAACTGATAATCTGGGATTTATTGTTATTACTGGCAGCTGAATTATTATAATCACAAATTTTCCCTTTGATTAGGATTATCTTAACTTACCTTCAGCAGTTTCATGATATTGAAATTCTTCGGGTTTTATGTTTAAATCATACTTTTACAATATCTAAACAGTTCTCTTAGAAATACAACTTGATCCAAAAACCATTACCTTTTCACATTTTCAAGTAGTGGTAAAGTAGATTTTGTTCATTTTAATTTACCTTAATTTTCTGTGATACAATCTTTGTCTATTACATACACGCTGAAAAACTCCAGCTACTAAACAATCCTAAAATCTCAAATCTTTATCTGCACTTACTCAACTGCTTAGCCATGTTATATATTTTCTAAAACATTACCTGAAGCAGGATCTTATATGTACACTCAAACTGAGTAAGTAGGAAGTCATTCTTCAAAGAATGCGTCAACTTTGATCTGTATTAGGCATTGATTAGTTCAATAAAGCAAAGAGAAGTCAAGCAAATGACACTTTGTATTGGCTAAATGACTGTCTGAAGCTCCCCGAGTGAACCAACAGGTAATGGTACATCTCCCTGTCTACAGAAAAGATGTAAAATGTGTGCTCACATTTATAAAAACAGATTGTGTAGTTATACCACAATGCCGACAAGAACATCCCATAAAGGGATCATTTTCCTGCAGATCATCTAATGTGGTCTATTTAATTCTGTGTATGAAATGTCCCAACACTGCACAATATGTGGGAAAAACTACTGGACAAACACCGGTTTGTTTAGACAGGTTACACATTATGCTTGGTAAGGCAATAGGGATGCTGTCTTCAGCAGGGATGGACACTGTGACAAGGAATTTAAGTCACGGTGCTTATGGGCAACTTAAAGACTCAACTAGAGAGAAAGGAATAGGAAGTTTAATGTGTTACATTTTTAGCATCAGTTTAACATGGTTTAAATAGAGACAAGAGTTTTATGACCAGATATGAGGATTACTTGCATCTCTCTGGCTGCTCCACATTGTATGGAAGGCCTTATCCACACGTACCCAGGTATGTTTTAAAACAGGAGTTTTCCACCTTCATTAAAAAAAAAAAATCCTGTCCATATGCACAACACTTAAAAAAAAAAAAATCTCCATCCACATGAAAATGCAAAAATTCAGTCAAGAGCACAAAACAGGCATAGATAACAAAGGGAATTTCATTTAGATTAATGTCTATTGCCCTTTTTTTCCCCAAATGTATGTTTGGAATGGAATGTGCAAAAAATATAGGTATCATGAACACTACCCAGCCATTTCACTACGACGTCAATAAATCTCCCCTTTCTGTTCAAATAATCCATGGAATTTCTGGATGGCTGCTTTATATCTATACGAGTCCTGCTGAAACCCTGCCGCAAGTTCTTCTACGTGGGACTCAGTGACATGTAAATAATTGTATATACGAAGGGCTCAAGTGGACTGTAATTGCTTCACACAATTACCTTATTAGAAAACACCTGTCTTGACAACCCAAAGGCGTTTGCCGTCTTGTTTAATTTCCCCTTTTGCTAAATAGTAAAGTGTGCAGGCAACTTTTTTGACAACAGTGACAGATGATCCCTGCGGTGGGTTGGCACCCTGCCCGGGATTGGTTCCCTGCCTTGTGCCCTGTGTTGGCTGGGATTGGCTCCAGCAGACCCCCGTGACCCTGTGTTCGGATTCAGCGGGTTGGAAAATGGATGGATGGATGGACAGATGATCCTGTACTACTTTAGCTAAGACCGCAATTGCACGAAATAATTGCCTCATGTAAACAATACAGATAATGGTGCACGCACCGACATCAATCAAAGACAATACAGGCGCACACTCTGACATTACAAGCCAAAAACTCGGTTTTCCCGGTCTACACAAAAACAGGGAAGATGGAGTTTCTAAACATCTTCACCCTAGAAGTACTTTGTCAAAAGGTCTGTTTTCTGGGACCTAAAATACAGTTTGTGTGTCGACGAAAGGCCAAAATGAATACAAAAAGCTACGTTTTAAAAAAAAAAAAAAAACACACAGATACATGTGGACAGGGTCGAAAACTCATCAAAAACTTCAAAAGACTCTGATGGACAGTTATCTTATCAAACAATCTTGACTATATATTGTTCTCCTTTCCAGCTAAATGAATCTTAGGCTGGAGAGGTCTGTTAAGTTTTTACATTGGTAATGACCCATTTTTAAGGTTTTCCAATGCTCTCTCTGTCCTAGGGTCTCTATAAACACAGGTAATACCACTTTCTGTATGACGTCTTATCTTGCATGATACAACAACCTACTTCAATAAAGCAGAATTCAAGTTGAGATTTTAGCAGATGCTCCTGCACTCATTATCCATTATGTTGGATGAAACATTTGCTCAGTGTTTTCTCTATTAGAGTTGATTTTGTCACACTGCTTACATGTAATTGTAATGCATTAAATACTGTATGTGTTGCTTGCAAATGAACCATTATTCTTTTTCACAAGTATTAAACATATTGCTTTTACATGCTGTAAAATAAGTAAACCGAAATAAAAGCAGATATTATAGATGCAGATGTTACAGAAAAAGAACATACCAATGGTTTGCCAACAGAATCAAGCTGGTCCTTTGTTCTCCGTAAGAGAAGACTTTGTGTCAATATATTAAGCCGTTCTCCACCTCTCTTACTTCCATTATCCACCTGAGCTTTCCATAATTTGTATTCATCAAATGGTGAACACCTGAGAAACCTGTTAATACAGCAGAAGTATTACTACTGAAACACACATTTTAAAAATCACTGAAAAGTCCAACAACAGTACTAACATTTGAGGTGTAACTAGTTTTGCTGTTGACTTCCACAATAAAAAAAACCCAGTAAGGTTGGTACATTGGTAATTATTGCTTAAAAACATGTGACATCACACTAGTGTGTTCACAGGGAATATTAAGTGGTATTAAGGGAGGAGAAAAAAAATCTGCATGAAAAAGATGCACTACATGCTACTAAAATATATGGTTCAGGGGTATAGGGCAAAGTCAGCATTGTTAGGCTTTCAGTGGCAACCATGGCCATCATTACAAAAATCAACAAACTTAATTGAGTTGCAGAAAGCTTGTTGCAGAGACTACTGCAGACAAGAAGGCTCCTTAGTTAGAGAGACTAATGGCTATAATTTAGTTTTTGCCAGATTTAATTCTTCAACAGCTTAATACTATATTACGTAGGTTCTCATTGCTGCAGAACACTCTGGCATACCTCTGAACATTCAATAGCTGTACTCTTCCAAGTTTACGTTTTGTGGCAGTGACAGAGTCCATCCAATCTGGTAAGACTAAGAAGCAGAATTCCTTCAAAAGGAGAACTTTAGTGCCTAAAATCTTACACCATAAAGAGTCATACTTTTCAATATGAGGCTACAAAGAACACAACAAATCTAACATCAAGCTGAGGAAACACATTACACTATAGATTCAAAGGACCATGTGGCAAAGGCACTGTTCCACAACCCAATGGACATCATTTTAAACAAAGTTTTATAATAGTAATGGCTTATTTGTGGCAAGATAAATCAGAAATCTATTTCTAATTAAAAAGCCTTGTAAAATCAAGAACAAAACTGGACAAAGCTCTGCCAGCCTCTTCTCTGTAATATGTTTGCCTGACTTGCGTCCCGTATTTTAAGCTATCATCATATTTCTATAATCCTTGTGTTTATCAATACAATGTTTTATTATGTTTCTTAAATGAGTGTACTTCAGTCACTTTGACACAAATCTAATGGCAGAGAATCCTAATTTACAGAGAAAAGTAAGGAAAATAAAGTAGAAGCCTTTCTAAATGTCTAATTACAGTATTAGCATTGTCAAAAGAAAAACACAACAATTAACTGATTAACATCAACTAATACATTCCTCTGCAACATTCTACGGTGTTCTGCATGACATTCAAATCACAGTACACACACACACATACACACACGCACATACACACATAACATTTAGCTGGAAACTGTCAGAGTTATATTTTGCCATGCCATTGCATAACGGATGAAACAAGGTATCCAGTACATAGAAGTTTTTGGTCTGTGAAGCCAAGAAAATGCTCTTCTTAATGGAAGGGGGTGCAGTTTACAAAAAGAAAAAACAAACCATACAACATTTTATAGGATACTAGCATATTTTAAAATTGCACATTAATTCATGATCTTTCACAAAATTGGACATTCAAGTACAGTCAGATTGTCTCGATTGGATTCATATTATTTACACATATAGTAGGCAATTTAACTCCTTACAATGCATAGGCAGTAATCATATTTGTCAACATTAAGTCATTTGCCACTATAAAACAAAATGACAAATGCAAAGCAGTAGTAACTAGTGGCAGAGTGGTGTCTCTGTGGCCAAAGGATCTGGGCTGTTCGAATCTCAGCAGTGATAGAAGAAATGCTACTCCATTGGGCCCTTGAGCAAGGCCCTGTGACGATGCGGGCTCGGCTCCATGCTCCCATCTTCTGTTAGGAAGCCCTTGAACCCAACACCGTTGATAATGTTACCGAGATGAGCTAGACAGTGAGGCAACAATAGCAAGGGGATGGTACAAATGTGCAAAAGTGCTTTTATTAAAATCACCAAAATCAAAAGTGTTCAAATAAATAGTGCAGTCAAACAATAAATAATCCATTAAAAAGACAATGAGGTTAAAACGTCAATAGAAAAAAAAACAATCCTTTAACACTAGAATTACCAGACTCTACGAAAAAACTCGTAGATCCGGCCCACCTTAAAACCGTTCTCACCTCTCTTTTGTCTTCTAAATGTGCCGATTAAGAGGAGCAGCGAGCAGCCAGCTATTTCATCCCCCACCATCGCAGAACGTTCACTAAGTTTTCCCAGCTCATGGCTTGTTTGATTATCTGGGAGTGACTGAACTGCTGGAGTTTTAGAATAGAAATAATAGATCGCTATTTGGAATACTTGCATTTCATGCGTGTTCCGTTTCTACAGTAATCTGTGTAAACACATTGCTAAAACAGAAACTTTTTCATATTTTAGTAATAAATGTTACAAAATGTAGAATGTGTAAAGCCCGAATTCCTAAGATCAAATAAACACTTCCACAAAAGCTTCACACACCATATAACAGTTTCCGTGGCGTAGTGCGCTAAGATTTGCTTCTCAGACCGAGTAGCTTTTCTCTGCCTCACAAACATGAGTTCAATTCCCCGCTGGGGATAAAGTGTTACTTCTTTTTTTTGTTTTTAACCTCAATTGGACATAAAATTTGTAAATTGGTATGCACTGTCAGTTAATGAGATCGTTATATTTTCATGTGGGATGCTCCTTTTAAAATATTTTTTTAACAATTGAGACTGCAATTAACATGAACAACTGTCCTTATAACTTATTTTTTTCAAGATCCATAACACACAGACAGACAGAGCACTGCGTAATACAGAGACAGACAGGCAGAGATATACAAACAAACAGGGAAGGCACACGTACTGAAAGAAAAAGCACTGAATAAGCTCACCCGCTCTAAAATCACCCCTCCCCCCGATCTGGCTCTCTAAGTAACAGCGCAAGTACAGACGCAAACCAAGTGTGATCAAGAGTACTGGTTCGATCCCCACTCACTCCTATATTTGCCGTTTTCAGTAGTAAGCTGCTCTTTTTGTTAATATTATACAGTACACACATGCACTTGATTTGTGTCTGTACTTGCGCTGTTACTTAGATAGTCAGATCAGGGGAGGGGTGATGTTAGAGCGGGTGAGCTTATTCAGTGCTTTTTCTTTCAGTACATGTGCCTTCCCTGTTTGTTTGTATATCTCTGCCTGTCTGTCTCTGTATTACGTAGTGCTCTGTCTGTCTGTGTGTTATGGATCATGAAAAAAATAAGTTATAAGGACGGTTTGCTGACTTGGAGCACCACTGCCTTACTGTGCCACAGAGAGGCGAGTGCGATTCCCAGCTTTGAAGAAAGTGTTTTTTTTTTCCTCAAACGGACATTGAATTTATAAATTGGTATGCACTGTAAATCGTTAACTGTAAAATGTCAATCGCGGTTATTTCTGTTGATTAATTCATGCTTTTTTACTTAGAGTCAGAACAGGAGCTTTTTCAGCTTATTCAGCTTCTGATCTGACTCAAACAGCGCCAGTATAACTTCACACCCAACCTGACGCTGTTCGTTTTCAAATAATATTGCATTACTTCGACAATGTTTTCTGATTGGTACTATTCGCGTCATAAAATGATTTCTTCAAAACGTCACATATATTTGTCTCTTTCTTTTTTTAAAATGTGCGTTGTAGCACTCAGCAACTGGCCACCTGCATGTTCTTGCGCACACTAAACAATACAGCGCTATATGCAATCATCAGATTCAAATGTTAAGTTATATAGCACAGAATGGAAATCAGCAGTTCTTAGCATTCCACCATGCAAGGTGTCATATCAACCGCCTACTGTAACTTGCTTTCTTTTTTCTTCGGTTATAGTCTTGAATAAAAGTGCACTTGTTTTGTTATACTTTTATATCAACATATGTTCCTGTGTTTGAGCTACATGGGCATGCTCAAAAAATACACGTATAATGCCACGAAAAGTGCATGCAGACACTTCAGTTCGCAAGCATTGGTACGACAATGCAGTCACAAGTACACTGCAGGGCTTTAGCGCGTCTTTATGTGAAAACAGCATCAGATGGGGAGTGTCTGATGATTGCATATAGCGCTGAAGTTACTGCTCTTTACTATGCTTTCCTCTGCATGTCCTGGAGTACAAAAGAAACAGCATACAGCAACATGTGGGGACTGGCAACATTGGGGGAAAAAAACACGCGGTCGTATGTATCGTGATACACTGCAGAACTATAGCGCGTCTTTATGTAAAAACAGCAGTGTCAGGTGGGGGGCGGTAGGGATGGATCCTGAACGCGACTGAGACAATGAAAAATGAATTTAAAAAAAATAAAGCTAACCTTTACAAATATCATAAATTACACCAGCTGTTACAGACTGAAATCAAATGTATCTTTTTATTCTAAAATAGTGAAAATAAGAACACTTCTCAAATGGGAGTTGTGCAGGATCGAACTCATGACCTTCTGATTCTCAGTCAGCGACTGATACTGTTACGCCACGGAAGCAGCGATAGTTAAATCATATCAATGTCTCACACTAAGGCGGGTTTTTTTGGCGGTGGCTTTTTTTTGTACCTTTTGTGAAAGTGTTTCTTTGATATTTGGACTTCAGGCTTCATACATTATATAGTTTATGCCTACATTTTGTCAATTGCTACTAGAATATATAACACGTTTCTGTTTTAACAATGTGATTACACAGATTACTGTAGAAATGCAACACATATGAAATGCGTGTGTTTCAAATAACAATCTTATTATTTCTACTCTAAAACTCCACTTCACTCCCAGGTAATCAATCAAGGCAAGAGCTGGGAAAAGCCTGTTTACGTTCTAAGTCGTTGGGGGGATGGAATAGCCAGCTGCTGGCAGCATGTCTTTATCAGTACATTTAGATGACAAAAGACGCTGGCGGAGAGGTGAGAAAGGTTTTAAGAAGCGATTTAAGGTGGGCCGGATATACGAGTTTTTTCGTAGGCTCTGGTAATTCTAGTGTTAAAAGCCGAGGTTAAAACAATGCTGGAAGCAGTCCTTTAAAACAATTAAGCCCGGTGCTTCTTTTACATTAGCGTCTCACCTACTTTGCCCGTTAGGGCCCTGTAGTAGGCGAGTCACTCTCTCTGCAGCTGACCTTTCAATCACTCAGGTCTGGAGGCCTCCCGATCCTAGCTTTGGTCGCGCTCTAATCCCAGACCAGAACTTAGCTTCTCTCCCGCGGCCAGGACTCACGCTGGAGATTATAAGCCTAAATCTCTCCTGACTCCCACCGTCTTCCACGGCGAGTCACCACCCTCGCTAGTCACTCCCGCTCTTCTCCAAATGCTCAGCGGGAGCGACTACAATCAACTGCCCTAGGTGTTAGCTAAACACCACGCTAGGGCCCACAGTCCAGCTGTACTCGAGCATGCTCTCGCTCGTTCGCCTTTGCGCTCTCTCTCTCACACACACCGGCTTTCTCCTCCCTGCCTTCCAGCAACCTCCGTCTCTCTCTTTCCGTTCATCTTTCTTTTTCCATCTACTCTTCTACCCGGCTCGCGCTTCTATTTATGTCGAGAGGGCATAGCAGCTGCAGCACATTAGCATCCCCAGGAACAATCACGGATGTGGGCAGTCTCTCACCTGTGCACTTAGGTGAGAAATGCCCACACTGCAGATCGTCCTGAGACCCGCTTTAGCCACAACTACCACACCCCCTTGCTAAGCCGCGAGTGCGGTGATTATTTAAAAACGGCCTTCGCTAAGAGAGCTGTGGACCCACAACACCATAGGCCCTTAACCTGCAATTGCTCCAGGGGCGCTGTACAAATAGCTGACCCTGAGCTCTGCCAATAAAACTGAGTAAGTTAGGGTATGCGAAAAGCATAATTTCCCCTTGGGGATTAACACAATATACTAGTAACATAACAATCCTTACTTTAGCAGTGAATACATGTCCAAAAGGTTGTTGTGGATAGGAGTCCCAGTTACAGCCCACCGCCCTTCAGCTCTTAATTTACAAACTGCTATGGAGGTCTGCACACGTGGATTCTTAATATTATGAGCTTCATCCAAGATAATTCGGGACCAAATCACTTGCATAAGAGGTGAATGAGACATGGCCTTAGAGTCCTAGGAATATATAAAAAATAGTTTTCATTCATATAAAATGTTTGTGCACATCCAGCATATGCAAATTATACTGACATTCTAATTCAGCTTAAATTTATACCTGTTAATCTGATACTGCTAAATTTATTTGACCATACATAAAAAAAACATTATAAATAGCTGAAAAATCAATTTATTTTACTCCTTCAGAGTTTTCACTTAAACATTTTATGAGAATTTATTACACCTACCATATATTTTTAAGCAAAAATAACATACTAATAATATTGAATAAGTAGCAATAGATGTAGTAGTAGTGGTAGTAGTACTGAAGAGCAAATAACTAAAAATTAATTAATTTTGTGGCCGAGCCATTTCAAGGAAAAACAGAGGAAGAACACAAGAGGTGTTCAGTGAAGTGGAAGAGAGGAGATTAGAAAGGCCTGATGTATAGTGAAAAATAAATTGAGGCAAATGTACAACCAAAAAAGTACAATAGAAATGAACTAAGATGTCCTCCACATAAGCAGAGATGGTAGCATTTTGAAATAAAAATAAACAAATGAAAAAAACTCCCACTTGTTTTACTTCCTCAGCGATAGGACTGTCTTCTTCCTTTTTCACTGGAATTTCTTTGGAAACAAGACTGTATGTAGTGACTACTACATCATACTCTGAAAGGCTGAAATAAAACAATGAGCCATACATTTTACCTATAAACATAAACTAATACAGTATGTATTAAATAACAAACAAAATTATCAATTACACTTAACCCATTTTGTGGTCATGGGCAACCAGTGTATCCTGGGAGCATCAGGTGCAAGACAGGGACCAGCTCTGAATAGGGTGTCGCTCCATCACAGGGCCCATTTCGCACACCCCCAATATGATACAGGGCCAGTTTAAAAATCATGTTAAAAAGCATGCCGAAAATAAAACGGAGAAGAAATAATGAATATAAAATTCACAAAGAATGTTAGAAATACTTGAAAATTGCTCCTACTACTGAGTTATAAAGTGTCAATGGACTGATTAATTTATAGTACTACTGATTTTCATGATTTTAAGTTCATCTTTTACCTTCTGTAAAACTGCTGTATAAGCAGAGTTTTGTTCATTTGCATAATCACTATTATAAAGCAGTAGCAGAGGTAGTTCCACAACAGCTTAAGCCAACATCACATTACATGACTTCTAGTTGGACCACATCAGTTTAAACAATTGAAAATAACTGGACACGTCACATTTAGCGATTGTGTGCCAACCTTCCAGCACAGTCATGCTTGCCACTTTTTGCGACAGCCTAACATGCTACTTGATTGTACTGGTTTCTGTATGAAGGATTAACAGGTTCGGCGAGTTTGGCCACAGTCTAGGGACTTTTATTTTCTTTTTCCATTCTGTCACGGTATGTAAAACATGAGACATCACACAGACAAAACACCCCCATTCCTTATACATTGTTGCTACATCATACAAATTGTACTTTTGGAGGATTATTTATTGGTTGTCAGCTTTCAGGCCCACAAAGCCCAACCTTCTGACTAAAGACAAAAATCAAACCTGTTTGATTTTTTTGGAGCAAGTCAGTCTACTTGAAGTGAGGTGCAGGGTACGTCACACTGGAGTGACTGCGTTCATGGGACAGTGGCACCGACTGCCTCAACTGGCTCCAACTCGCTAAGATTATGTAAATAAGACTATGACTGAAGAAAAAAAATCACTGGAATAGTTGTGTAACGTGAAATAACCTTTAGATGCTGCACAACTAGCTTTGAGGGTCTTTACAAAATGACAAAATTGTAAATTGTAAACCAACTAAAAATGAATGAGTTCACAAACAAAGGTGCAAAAGAGAGAACAGTGCAAAAGAATTGTGGATAAGCATTTTGTTTTGTTTAGGCACATACATTGTGCTTGGCTTAGTATATTTCTGTGTCTGACAAACAAATCCTAGCATGTCTAACTTATTCCTAAAACTGATCAAAATGTAAATTTGAGCTCATACTTTTTGAAATCAATAAACTTTAGTTTTGTGGACAGGATAAGGACCGATGATGTTACAAAGTATTTAAAGAGTGAGCACTTAGGAAAAAGGGTTGGTAGAGTATGGGTAACACTACAAGGATGGGTAATGGGGAAAGAGTGAAAAATCTGATTCCATAAATTGTATGCAAATGGAAATTAATAACAAAAAAAAAAGAAAATAAATAGGGCCAGTGGTTACTTTAAGTTATTTTTTTACCATAAGTAGATTATTAAAATAATTTTATACCAAGAGAACTTGAAGACTGTTAAGAAGCAGTTAATTGATAGTTAAATGTCATTTTTTTCTATAAAACGTTTGCTTGTTTGATTGGGGATGAGGCAAGGAATTCCTGCCAACATCTTTCAGTGAAAAGGGGAATGACTTACAGTGAGCATGTAACAACAAACGTTTAAAACACTCTACCTTTAGGCAAGCCAAATGCAATGCAATTCAAAAGACATTACATGCGGCTAACTTTTGATTTGCGAATTCAAACTGGGCACCAATGTTTAAGTTTTGAATATTTCAAACTCATCCCTAATAGAAGCACAACAAATTTAACTAAAATGAAAACTGTGCCACCATTGTATTTCCATTGGTTAACTGACAAGATCAGTACAAGGATTTTGTTCCAAGACCATTTTTACAAACTCTGCAACTTCTACAACTTGCATAGAACAAATTGCTGTAGGTGCATTTAATAAGCAAAACATTTTATTCCTTTTAAAATCACAAAAATAATGTTTTTTTATATATACAAATCATACTGGCTAAGTTGAAAACCAAGTGTAAAGAAAAGTTCATGCATCCAAACTTACATACGTGCATTCTTCTCTCTGTTCTGTCCATGGTAAAGGTACACACTTAGTCTACTTCCTTTCACATGTCTCTCAATCTCTTTCTTCCAATGGTGGACCAGAGAAGCCGGGCAAATGATGAGACTTCCTTGTGAATTTACAGGAGAAGAACCTAAACAGCAAATTAACAAAAAAAACCCTGTAAATCACTATTTCAGGAGAATTAAACTAACATATTTAGAATGTTATAAATTAAACTCGAGTGCATCAAACTCTGGAATGTTTCACATTCTGAAATTTCTTAATCTGTGGACAGTAGAGTGTAGTGATATTGGTCTGAAAACCATAAGGACTGATTTAGATCATTTATGTCAGGTAGAATACCCACATTTGGGGCTTGGCGGTCTCATGGCCTTGGAACCCCTGCAGATTTTTTTTTTTTCTCTAGCCTTCTGGAGTTTTTTTTCTGTCCTCCTGGCCATCAGACCTTACTTTATTCTTTGTTATTTAGTATTGCCTAATCTTATTTTTTTTTATAAACTTCATCTTGTAAAGCACTTGTAAAGTACATCATTTGTATGAAAATGTGCTATATAAATATATATTGTTGTTGTTGGACAGTAAACTCAAGTTTTCCAGTTTAACTGCTGCCTGTAGTTCACTGTGTGACTCTAAGAAAGACAGTTAACCTCACAGTTCTCCAACTGTTAAAAGAAAAAAAATAAATATTTAAAGCAGATGATTTTAGAGGTGGCCTTGGATAAAGGCTTCAGCTTCATATACCTTATAAAAACCTACTAAATCAAACAAAAAACCCTAATAGATGGATTAAAAAAATTAAAAAAATCATACCATGTACATTTCTAAACTACCAGCACCCTAGTTTACATACTTTAGAAGTTTATTTCCTCACATGAAAACAAATTACATTATTTGGACTTGAACTTCATAATTGCACAGGTCAGTAGTAATGCATTTACCAGGTTGGTCTTTTTTTGAAATCCACAGCTTCTGTTTACTCTCTTGGCTCTCCTCTTTTTCTTTCTTCTTCTTACACATAATCAGTGCAATCATAGTCAGAGTCTTACCCAAACCCATATCATCAGCTGTAGGAAATTGAAGAAGAAGGTAAAAGGCAAAATAATGTCATAAACATTAAAATAAATTTGTATAAACCAAATGCAGCAACTATTTGTACAGTATTTATTATGTGGAGTCTCTCAATCCCTTCTAGGAAGGGATGACAGATTTAAGTGGAGGAGGAGATGAACTTTAATTTATGAGCAAAGCTTATAAACTGGTAAAGATTCCATTAAACATCTTCACTTTCTGTTTAGAAGACTTTTTTTTTTCAACAAAAACTACACAGTCTTACTAAAATAAAGAAAATAATACAATTAATTCATAGGACGAGGATTATAGAAAATGGATATATACATGTATTTGCAAATGAAAGGACAACAAATGAACACAAAGCATAAGTCTAAGATAGGTTGGTTTTATTTCTCTTATCTCTGATAAACACATTACCAACACACAAATTACTGTTTAACCCCCCTTTTTAATTCCCAACTAAATAAAGAAATTTTACTCATTTGGGACTGGCTTTTTAAAATGTTATTGTAAGATTTCTGGTCTGTTGACTGGTTAAACAGAAGAATCTTCCTTTAAATTTGTAAGATTTTTTTGCCTGCAGCATTTTATTCTCTTTGCAGTAAATCTGGGCCTAGTCCCCTTCCACAGAAGCTTTGTGAGGGTTTGTTTGTTTGTTTGTTTGCATGAGTCATACAGTTTGAAATTGTCATGCTGCTAGCACTGGCAATTACATGTTTAGTGGAAGGAGCTCACTGTCACAAGTTTCACTTTTGTTAACACATGTACTGCAGTTAACAGTCTTTGAGATTTCACATGGTGATCCTGTTTTTGCTAGCATAAGATACATCAGCTGAAATAAACAATAAATCAACTCTTTTACTGCTTGTGCAATTTGCTGTCCTTTTGAGAAGATGGACTCAATCTAGTTGTCACATCCATCTCTGTTATGTAATGCCCTCTGCTCTACATGGAAGTAGAGGGTTGCTCAGTCTTCACTGTGTCCTACACCCTAGGCAATAAAGGGTATGCTGAGAGAAGCAGAACTGAACCTAAGCCTAACGTATTCAGAGACAGCAAGGAACTAGTGACAACACTGGTTTGTAAAATAATTAACAGACATGTTGTCATTGGTTTCTTGGCTGCACATAAGTTTTGGTTGGTAAATGGTGCACAAATATGTCTGTTAGGGCTGATAAAATTTAGTTATGACCATTCTTCTCCCTGACCAAGGTGACATACACTACAAGAAGATGTCTCTGTGTCTGGTTGTGCTAGAAAGAAAGCAATTCAATAGTGAATGATACTGCCTTATCAAATGGAATGATCTTGATGTGTAAGATTGCATGGTATACTGGTACAGGAAAAGTACTTAAAATTCCAACTTTTAAAACAGCATGATACCAGCATTTCAGGATTTTCAGTATTGGAAGTAAACATTAACACTTCTCTTAATAATAGCTCACAATTCTTCACAAAACAATTTACTGGTTTTCTATATTGAAACTTAAAAGATGAGTTTGTTAAAGAATTCACTTTTGCTGTGACTGGAGCCACATAAGGGAAGCAGTGTGAAGTGTGGCATGATAGCACTTATCCACTATTTGCTTCTGAACCATTTTGATACCGGTACAGAGGTCCAAACGCTGGCATTGATATTCAAGTCCAAGTTTAAGTACTGGTTCAACACTATGATGTGGCACTCCGGAGAGGGCCCACTGTAGCAGTTCAACAGAGAAAAATACCTTCTAGTTGAGGTGGAGATTTGATTTTAAGATTCAGTCAAAGTCTATGGCTCAGGCCTCGAGATGCAGCATAAGTGTTAAAATGCCATGCCAAAGAAAAACAAAAGCAACGCCAACTTAGCCACAGCTGAAAGTGTATTTTCAATGCAGTACTTTTTCTATAGACTAAGATGAAGGCAAAACAACATGGGTTACATCTTGCTTTCTTGACCTTTCAAAAGGCACTTTAGAAAGTAAACCAAAGCATCAAAGGAATACTGTAACAGTGTATATGCTGAAATCATATAGATCAGATTTTAAGTAAACACTGTTTACATATTGGTAAGTGGATTTTAGTATTTTAATGACAAATTTGGTTCAGTAATTACATCACATTTTCAAGTAAACACAAAAATTGATCAGATGTTTTTCTCTGTTATGCCATACTCCACATGTAAATATCACTAAACACGGAGGTAAGAATCCTGAAAATGAAGAAGCAAAAAATAAATCGCCTTATTTAGCTAAGTAATGTGCAAAATAATACATATGTATTGGAAACTAAGTTTGTTGAGGTGGCTACTGAATCTGTCAATATCCTCTGGAGTTGCATCATCTTTTATAGATGATAATTGAGGAAACTGATGAAATTCTCTCTTCAATAGATTATGACGAAGTAGTTCAAGTTTGTCAATAAGTAATAGCACAATACTTTGGCAACCTATAAGAGTTTTATTAGCTACTTGAAGCTGCAAATTGACATCGTTAAATCTCTTGAAAATATCTGCGAAGTAAAAGGCATCATTCTTTACTGTTTTTAACTGTTGACACAGATTGGTCTCATTATTACTTTCAAAAAATTGTATGGCACTATCATATAATGCTACAAATCTAGCCAAAGATGTACCCATTGACAGCCATCGAACTTCTGTGTGCAAAAGTAACTTAATAAAATCTTCATTATTGTCCTGGCAAAGCTGCCGAAACATTCTATCATTCTTTGCATTGGATTTGATTTTGTTTACGGCTCGAATTATTATAGTTAATGATGAATGGAGACTTGTACTTTGATGTTTTCCTACAAGATGTTGTCTGTGTACCACACAATGAATACATAAAATATTTGGCACTTCCTGCTTCAAGTAAGCAACAAATCCACGATAGCAACCTACCATTGATGGTGCTCCATCAGTAGCGCATGCAACAATATTATTCAAAGGAATATTATTTTTTGTAAAGTATGTTCTCACAGTATTAAATATAGATAATTCTTTTGAATCTGTGATGAGATTTATTGCGAATAGCATTTCTTCTCGTAATATATTGTTTTCATCAAAATAGCGTACATATGCCATCAATAAAGCATCATTATCTGCAATGGTAGATTCGTCAGGGGCGGCACGGTGGCGCAGTGGGTAGCGCTGCTGCCTCGCAGTTGGGAGACCTGGGGACCTGGGTTCGCTTCCCGGGTCTGTCCTGCGTGGAGTTTGCATGTTCTCCCCGTGTCTGCGTGGGTTTCCTCCGGGCGCTCCGGTTGCCTCCCACAGTCCAAAGACATGCAGGTTAGGTGGATTGGTGATTCTAAATTGGCCCTAGTGTGTGCTTGGTGTGTGGGTGTGTTTGTGTGTGTCCTGCGGTGGGTTGGCACCCTGCCCAGGATTGGTTCCCTGCCTTGTGCCCTGTGTTGGCTGGGACTGGCTCCAGCAGACCCCCGTGACCCTGTGTTCGGATTCAGCGGGTTGGAAAATGGATGGATGGTAGATTCGTCCAATTGCATGGAAAATGAAGAGTTTTGGAGAATACTTATAAGTTTGTTTTCAACATTAACTGCCATTTCATCAATTCGTCGCTTTACTGTGCTATCGCTTAGGGTCAACGTTTTTAAAATTTGAGGTATATCCTGATGCATCACTGTTGAGATAAATTCTTTTATAGAGGGTATTATTACAGTTTCTCCAATATTATAGCTTTTACCACTTTTTGCAATTAATTGTGAAATGCGATAAGTGGCAATTAATTCATCTTCGTTAGTTGCATGTTGTTTCTTAAATGATGCAACGATAGTTGAACGATTTAGAAATTTTTTATATATTTCCTGAAAATATTCAATTGGCTTGTCCTAGTCATTTAGATGCTTTGTAGAAAGATGTTCTCGCAATCGACTTGGCTTCATTGCCTCATTGGATAATGTTTTATGGCACAATAAACACATTGGATGTTGTTTATTTGCAACAGATTCTATGAAACCCATCTTCAGATACTCTGGCGAATAGCCGCGTGCGTATTTCTTTTTTTGAGACATGGGCTCATGATATTTCGCAATATTTTGTTTGAAGCTGTAAGCACGTGCTTGCTCTCAGAAATCTAACTACGTACTGACTTTAGTTTCAATTACATAACGATTCAGCTTCACTTACGTAACGTGAACAAAACTTATGCGCTTGAAGTCTGTTGCGTGGTCGCGACTTTTGGAAGGCTGCGCGCTTTTCCGATCCAGTATGCGAGACGTCCTTCTCGTCTCCTGGCGTTGGTCAGGCAGGATCAGGCGTTCCGGTTGCTGAACAGCACAGCGTACGTTGGACGTGGATGGTCAGTCAAGGCACTGGCTATCACGATCCTGCGAGGTTTTCGTCAGACCGTAATGTTGAAAGATATGTGGATCCAACAACAGCCGCTGGGAGTCAGGATCGGAATGTAGTAATCGTAGCTCCTCGTACGTTGAAATGATGAATGTGTTGGCAGAGTAACAAATGCTGGGTACCTCTAAGTTGAGGATTGCCGGACGTTACAAGTGTCGTGGTTGAGCGAGAGTTTGTCGAGACGAGACTAAGTTAGTGAGTATCCGTGATTGTGCGTTTTATAAAATTTTATGTAGCGGGTGTTGGCCAATAGTCAATTAGTATGTAATCGCAGCGCCGTTTGGTTGCTCTGCTACCGCCCACCATGAAAGCTGGAATGCCCACTAGTGGGCGGTAGGGACCAGGTTGACTACCACTGGTTTACAGGATGTCAGTTTTAGTAGCAAATATCATTCAAAGTGATTACTACATTACCAAGAATTCCCCCACAAGGCATCTGGGTCTCACGCCACAGTAACCATGCCAATGCATGTTTCTGATGAGGTAACAAGGGCACCTTAAGAAAATAAAGCACATGGCAAGAACAGAAGTAAAAATGTGAAGGCAATTGAAAATCAATGTACTGTATTGATAAAAATAATTAAAGAAATTACTAATATTCAATACAATACTAAAATTATGTCAGGTATGATAGTGATAGAGGTAAAAATAATTCATGCAAACAATTTAGCAAATAAGTGATCAAAAAACTGCCAGAAAAAATACAGATCAGCCATATAAAACGTATCTTATAAGATTAGCAGTGTCCAAATTATCTTTTAAAATATATTTTGCAGCCAATTTAAGAGTTATATTTTAGGTATTTCTACTCATTATGAAAGGCCCTGTTGACAAGGAAACCTAAAAGCAAGGTGTCATAACGACTATTCAGAGGATGAAACAACATGAATTATTCAAGGTTGTTCTGAAGTATGTGAATGCTTTATACCCTCGATAAACTACAATAATCTTACCTTAACTTCTTTAGTTACTTAATATCACCTGAAGAAATGGATCAGGTGATTCAATCCTATTTTTGTAAAATTGATCTATTTGTATGGAATATTGTGTGATTTCAATAAAATCCAAAAAGAAATGGAACCATATACAAAAATAAATGGCTTCTTTATTAAATAAAACATGCATATGTACTGGAAATAAACTGATCCTTGTGTACAAAAGTGTACTATTTACATGAATTAAGTGGTGAAACATCCTGTAGTAGCTTTGGCAACAGTTAATAGTTACATTTAAGAACAAATTCTTTTGTACCTACTTTAAATGTTGTTTATCCATTCTTCTATAAAAAACAGCTAATCCTTATCTGAATAAATAGCACACATTAGGATATAGTAGCAGATATAGATCCCTGAATGTGTCTATTTGGTGCTTAGTTGAATGATTTTCAATGTTACCTACATCTGTCATTGTTATCTTACATTTTCCCATTTATATACTAAAGGTCTTACTGAACTTAGGAATTTAAATACATTGTGCTGTTTTTTTTAAAAACTTTCTATAGGCTGAAGAATGCAGGCAAAACTTTTCCTGAGGTCAAATGAGTTGGGCTCTCGTCAGATCATGGCAAAGTATATTCTACAAACTGATAATAGCAAGACCAAAACTTGTTTTTTTGTTTAAATATAGTAGAGGGCCACTTAAGCATTATTACTCTGATATTCCTAGAGTTTTCCCTTTATTACAGTAAGGAATGAGTTTTTTGGTAAGCATTTTTCTCAGAATCAGTCATGTTGGATTATGCAATACTGTGATTCAGCTGACTTATTGGCTTATTTACTTTGTTTGGTATTTAAGAGACTTGTAAAATTACACTCTACTGCTCATTCGAAGGTCCTCCTCGATTCTAAACTAATTGTGCATTTCAATAAAACTGCCTACATAATTCTCTCTCTTTAACATTCAATTTTAAAGCAATAGAACTGTACAGTAGAATACAATATTATGCCTTTTTCCTAATCTGATGAGGTGCCAGTGTTTCACCAAACTGCATGAAAGTTTAGCTTTGAAGCTCAACACATCAAAAATTCTTAAAATAACTGAGTCAAAGGATTAAACAACAAAGGAGGTTAAACAGTTAACTTACCTTAAGCCCTTTTGGATCCTCAGCCTGTGTTTCAGCTGCCGGACAAGACTCAAGAGATTTATGCAATTTATCAATAGCATCAACAGTCATATTACGGACTGTCAAAAGTCTGTCCTCGGTCATCCTGCCTCCATAGAATGCACTCTGCTGAGTGTTTACTAAAACAAAAAACAAAAACACATTTATCAGATTATGAACGCAAAGAGCTTCCACATACTTGCCTGTGCTAAAATTACCTTATTTAACAATATTTTTAAATTAGGTTTATAGAGAAAAATCATTCAAAATGATAAAATATGGATGCTACAAAACTATAAAAAAAAAAATTTTAGATAGATACTTTATTAATCCCAAGGGTAAATTAACATACTCCAACAGCAGCATACTGATAAAGAAAAAATATTAAAGAGTGATACAAAATGCAGGTAAAAACAGACAATAACTTTGAATAATGTTAACGTTTACCCTCCCGGGTGGAATTGAAGAGTCGCATAGTGTGGGGGAGGAATGATCTTCTCAGTCTGTCAGTGGAGCAGGACATTGACGGGAGTCTGTCGCTGAAGCTGCTCCTCTGTCTGGAGATGATACTGTTTAGTGGATGCAGTGGATTCTCCATGATTGACAGGAGCCTGCTCAGTGCCCATCCCTCTGCCACAGATGTCAAACAGTCCAGCTCCATGCCTACAATAGAGCCTGCCTTCCTCACCAGTTTGTCCAGGCATGAGGCGTCCTTCTTTATGCCACTTCCCCAGCACACCACCGCGTGGAAGAGGGCACTCGCCACAACCATCTGATAGAACATCTGCATTATCTTATTGCAGATATTGAAGGACACCAGTCTTCTAAGAAAGTACAGTCGGCTCTGTCCTCTCTTGCGCAGACCATCAGTATTGGCAGTCCAGTCCAATTTATCATCCAGCTGCACTCCCAGGTATTTATAGGTCTGCATCCTCTGCACACAGTCACCTCTGATGATCACGGGGTCCAGGAGGGGCCTGGGTCTCCTAAAATCCACCACAAGCTCCTTGGTTTTGCTGGTGTTTAGGTGTAGGTGGTTTGAGTTGCACCATTTAACAAAGTCCTTGATTAGGTCCCTATACTCCTCCTCTTGCCCACTCCTGATGCAGCCCACGATAGCAGTGTCATCAGCGAACTTTTGCACGTGGCAGGACTCCGAGTTATGTTGGAAGTCCGATGTATATAGGCTGAAGAGGACCGGAGAAAGTACAGTCCCCTGCGGCGCTCCTGTGTTGCTGACCAGAATGTCAGACCTGCAGTTCCCGAGACGCACATACTGAGGTTTGTCTGTAAGATAGTCCACGATCCATGCCACCAGGTATGAATCTACTCCCATCTCTGTCAGCTTGTCCCTACGGAGCAGAGGTTGGATGGTGTTGAAGGTGCTAGAGAAGTCCAGAAACATAATTCTTACTGCACCACTGGCTCTGTCCAAGAGGGAGAGGGATCGGTGTAGCATGTAGATGATGGTATCCTCCGCTCCCACCTTCTCTTGGTATGCAAACTGCAGAGGGTTGAGGGCGTGGCGGACCTGTGGCCTCAGGTGGTGAAGCAGCAGCCGCTCCATGGTCTTCATCACATGTGACGTTAGAGCGACAGGCCGGAAGTCATTCAGCTCACTAGGACGCGATACCTTTGGGACTGGGGTGATGCAAGATGTTTTCCAAAGCCTCAGGATTCTCCCCTGTTCCAGGCTCAGGTTGAAGATGTGCTGTAGAGGACTCCCCAGCTCCAACGCACAGGCCTTCAGCAGTCGTGGAGATACTCCATCTGGACCCACTGCTTTGCTGGCACAAAGACTCCTCAGCTCTCTGCTTACCTGGGCTGCTGTAATTATGGGTGGGGGGAAACTCTCTCCTATGCTGGTGTCAGCAGAATGATGGGTGGAGGGTGCAGTACTCCGAGGTGAGAGTGGGTTAGGGTGGTCAAACCTGTTAAAGAAGTTGTTCCTCTGGTTTGCTCTCTCCACATCTCTCTCGATGGTGGCACCCCGCTTCGAGCTGCAGCCAGTGATGATCTTTATCCCATCCCACACTTCCTTCATGCTATTATTCTGCAACTTCTACTCCAGCTTTCTCCTGTACTGCTCCTTCGCTGCCCTGAGCTGGACTCGGAGTTCCTTCTGCACACGCTTGAGCTCATGCTGATCACCACCTTTAAAAGCCCTTTTCTTCTGGTTGAAAAGGCCCTTGATGTCACTTGTAATCCATGGCTTGTTGTTAGCATAGCAGTGTACTGTTCTTACTGAAACTACAATGTCCATACAGAAGTTGATGTAGTCGGTAGTGCAGTCAACAACCTCCTCAATGTTCTCACTATATGATCCCTGCGGGATATACCAGTCTGTAGTTCCAAAGCAGTCTCTCAGAGCCTGCTCTGCCTCAGAGAACCACTTCCTGAATGAGCGTGTGGTTGTAGGTAGCTCCCTCACCCTTGGTTTGTAGTGAGGCTGAAGCATAACCAGGTTATGATCTGCTTTCCCAAGCGCAGGCAGCGGGGAGGCACTGTATGTGTCTTTAACATTGGCATATAGTAGGTCAATAGTCCTATTTCCCCAGGTGTTACAATCCACATACTGGGAGAAGGCAGGTAATGTTTTGTCCAGCGTCACATGGTTAAAGTCTCCAGTGATTAGCACAAGTGCCTCGGGGTGCTGTGTTTGCAGTTTAGCAACATCAGAATGGATGATGTCACCCGCTATCTCCACGTCCGCCCGAAGAGGGATGTAAACAATAACAACAATGATGTGTCCAAACTCTCTGGGCAAGTAATAGGGACTCAAACTTACGGCCAACAGTTCGATGTTCCTGCAGCAAGTGGAGATTTTTACGTTTACATGTCCAGCGTTGCACCATCTTGTATTCACATATAGAGCGAGTCCTCCTCCTTTCCGCAGGTATTTGCATCTCTGTCCGCTCCAGCTGTACTAAACCTGGGTAGCTCCACGTTAGCATCTGGAATGCTAGTTGTTAGCCACGTTTCACAAAAGCAAAGCATACTGCATTCTCTGTAGGTCCTGACATTTTTCACCAGCGCGGCCAGTTCATCGATCTTATTTGGTAGTGATTTTTTTTTTTTTGGTAGTATTTTTGCATATGTAATTGAGTTTTTCCATTAAATACAAGAATTTTAAGCATTTTTGGTTTCTTCTGGGTTCAAAACACTGTTCAAACTTAAAAAATGAATCAAGAAATTAATAAAACAATTATCGAAACTGAAAAGATGGAAAAGTACATCATAACATTTTGACTTAATTGCTCAGCCCCGATTTACAGAGTATACTGCTACAAATCACTGAGAAAAAAAAAAATACATAAAAAAAGGTCAGCATATAACGAAGCAATAATAGCATAAATCCAAGATGAAAATTTCAGATAAAAAAATGACTACATTATTGGGGACCATATGTTATGCAAATTACAGCTGGTAATAATTATGAACACAAAATTCTCTATCTGAGGTCCTTAGGCCAGAACTAGGTTTATCAAATATATAAAGTTGAATGTGTTTGTACAGTGTGCAAGTCGACACTATCAGACCTATCTTAATCAAATTTTGGGCAGATGGGCACTGTAGGCTATGTTTTGTTCTGAAATTTTTTCTCCTGGGCAACAGGTTAGTGATCACAGGTAAACTTTATAAAAGAAGTCCCTGTAGGATAAATTTTTGTGACTTGATACGGGTATGTAAATTTGCTCCCTATAGTGGGTTTAGTCAGTATCATGTTGGTGTGGAGCTAAAGTTTTACTCTCTTGGGAATGTGAATACACGTGTACTTTATTCCACCTGGGCGCCTAGTATACCCTGCTATTATAAATAAAAAAGACCAATGGTTATAACACAAAGCATCACGGAAACATACAAAGGGACACTTTCTGGAGATTCGGGACTATTATCTAAACTACACTAACATTCTTAAACCTACTCAATTTAATTCAGGGCTGTGGATGAGCAAATGCATATCCTACGGAAAGGTAGCCGGGCTGCATTCATTCACTCAGGGCCATTTTGGAATTACCAATTGTTGAATATTATAATTTTCCTGTTAGCTCCACAATCTTTTCAATCTTAAAACTATAGCTTCTTTGTATTTCTCAAATATGAAACTTGACCTTTATACATGGAACTTAAGTTTTGTAATTTTGAAAGTACATATGCAAGATACACATGGAAGTATACTGTACTAGAATAAGAAAAGCAACAAATACCTTATGATGTTTTAAATATTTAAATAAAATATATATTTAATTGTAAGTTAATGGTGGTTAAGCCACATGTGACTGTTTTGGGATAAAAGTGCCTTTACTTTTCAAGAGTAATTTGTGCAAGGGCTAGTGTTGTCAAAACTATCTAAATCTCGTTAAGTATTGATTTTAACATTTTAAAAGGTATCAACTTTACAGCCTAAATTACAAATGTACTTCTAGTTTGCCATGACTCAAGTTGCAACCCAGTTTTCACTCACTCACAAATGTTAATCAGACAGCAAATGCTGCAGTATTGGAGCCTTCAAAAGAATGCTTAACTCACAAAAGACAGCAAACATAGTGGTGTTTGAAAAAACTTCAGGTAAATGGAGATGGAAAAATTACAAAGTATATGCAAGTCTTTTTGCAAAATTTGCAAGCAAGTCAATAAAAAACATTTCAAGAGGTATTTCTAAATTACAGAAACATTAACACTAGAATCCCTGAAGCCTATGAAATAAGTCGTAATGTCGGGCTACCTTAAATTCCTTTGCACCTCTTCATCAGCGTCTTTGTTTTGTAAATGTGTCAATCAGCACAAGCAGCAAGAAGCCTGCTATCCCATCCCCCACTGACAATGCTGAAGTCAGATGCAAAATTCTAAGAGCTCAAGTCTGTTTATCTGGGTATGTAGGTGTGTGTGTTCTGGGTAAATGCAGAATGAAAGGAAATGTGAGGCAAGCAAATGTTGAACACATAACTAAAACAGAAACTTTTTTCATGTTATACTAATAATGAGAAAATGCTGACGTGAAGTGTATAATGTGTGAAAACTGAAGTCCAAATATCAAATATATCTTTTTTTGTGAAAGTGTTTAACAAAACAAGTGCGCTTTTATTCAAGAATATAACCAAAGAAAAAGAAATTCAATTTAAATGTTGCTGTCAATGAGTAAAAACCCAAGCCCAAATACACAAAGTCAAAACATCTGCTTAGCTGGTGCAGGGGTAAGAACTGCTGCTTTGTAATCAAAAGGGTGTTGGTTTGAGCCTGGGTCATCCACGTTTTGAGTAGTGAGCTGCTGTTATTACCATTACATAATAAAATCATACATTTGATTTGAGTCTGTGACACCCGGTGTAAATGTTTACTACCTGTAAAAGATAATCGCTGAAGGGATATAAGCAGACACATAAACACTGGTGAATCGTATGTTGTTGGTATATTGTTGTCACTTGAAATTTGTTATTCACTTTTATTCTTGAATAAAATCACACTTGTTTTGTTATACTTAAGTGTTTATTTTATATTCCAGTAACCACTTGAATGACGTCAAATTGGACATTTGCAAAACAAAGACGCTGATGAAGAAGGAATTTATGGTGGCCCGGCATTATTACTTTTTTCATAGGATTCAGGGATTCTTGCATTAATAAGTTTAAGACTGTAAATGACTGCATTTGGAGAAGGGATGTGTTTATTTTTTTTCTATGGGTTAAAACATTACTTTCTTGCCAGTTAAACATTTAACACATCAAGATAAGGGTCTTCCATTATTTTTTCCTGCAAATAAAATTTCTGTGCCGATTTTTCAGAGGCAACACTCTTTAGCACCATGGGGCTCTTTTGCTTCCTCAATTTTTAAACCCTTGAAGCAAAGTCTACTGCTGTAGCATGTTAAATTAAAAGAAAGTATTACGTGCAATTTAAAAATTATATTTCATCTCATTTACTATATAAAATGTAAGGCCATGTGCTCAACTGCATAAACAGTGGTGCTACTTCTCTGTGTCCTCATATACTTCCACCTATGAAGCATGATTTACTATGTCAGGAAATATTTGCAACCCAATAAAAGCATGCAGCAGCTTATCAGAAAAGCAGGTTGACATGCTAGTTGCATGCAAAATATTTGTAAGTTACAAAGATATCTTAGTTTATTTACATAAAAATGCATTGTACACAGTTTGCATTTAGTCAAAGCTCTTAAGTGTGTTAGCACTCTGTGTATTTTTGTTGTTTATAAAAGACATTAATATTCTTTGTACTTACCGTAAATGTTTATTTAATGTTTGTTTTAATATTTTAACATTTCATTGTACTACCTCTGTATCAGTAACATTGTTTTTATCAATGTAAAAAAAAAAAAAACCTATTGATTGCATATAAACTTCTGTATTTTTTATTGTTTACAGAATTTTACTCTTAACTTTCACAAAAGATTGCACTACTTGAAGTATTAGACATTTTAGTCATTAAACGCAATTATTAGTTTTCATCAATGTTAAGATTTTAATGCACACAGAATTGCAATTTATTTAAATACATTTTTATTGTGTTATACATAAACTGCATTGGGTATCAAAAATGGGATTGAATTTCAGTACTTTTCTTAGGATTGTATCAATGTTTGAAATTTTACTATTATGACAAAGCTAAATTACACTACAGCCTTATTTTTGTTGTCTGTGTTAAAAAATGAACCAAGGCTCAAGCTAAATATGCCATGTTCATCAAGACTAGTAGATATCCCAATGCAGTTGAAGATACAGCAAGAGACACACAGAGGTAGAGAGACTTCTGTTCTATCTACACCCATTTTAGCACCAGATAAAAAGTGTGCTTACTATTAAAAATAACAAATAGAACAAGAAATTTGTTAAAGTAAAATGTTTGCCATAAAAATAGTATGTTAGGCCAAAACATACATACCTCCTTGAATACCACCCAGAGTCATGCTGTATGAAGAACCACTACAGAATGGCTGCTTCAAAGGTTCAGATTGAGGCATGGGCTCAGGTAATAGAATCGTGTGCCTATGACTGCTAACAGTTTTGTTAGATGGTTTTACTTGGTCAGAAGACGATGCTATACAATTTTCTGCTCTGCTATCTGCATCTGAGAATAATAAGGAAAAAAAAATCATGTTAATATGCATACTTCAAAATATCACACGATCCTCATTATTTTTAATGATATATCTCCTTAGTTACCTCCTCTATTTGAATCAACTCAGTTAAACTGACTGGAAGTATTGTGCCACAAACATACATATTAAAGTGACTGGGTTGCTGATAAGTACGTAAAGTGCTTTCTCTGTTTTTGTGGGGCTTGGAAGGAAATAGATTGGATTTCAGAAAAAAAACAAACAAATAACACTTGCACAAAATATATATATATTTTTTAATTACATAAGGATTATATAAGATGAATACATGCATGTATATACAAAGACAAAACACAACTACAAAAACATAAATCTAGGCTGACAAAATTTTGCTCTCTTTCCCAGAGAAAGATGACACAATCCTATGAATTTCTCCATTGTAATTCTTGACCAGAGTATCATTTAGAAAGCATTTTGATTTGTATTTTACACACTACCTTGGCTTGTAAATTCTTTATTATCTTCTATCTCATTCAGAGCATATATCTGTGTGTATGTGTGTGTGTCTGAGCGAGATGCCATAAGCAGCCTGTAATTTCACTTAGCACTGGAGCCTGCAGTTCCAAGTTTAACAAAAGTTGTCGACTTCACACGCTTCATTATGCTAATGATGCATCCGGAAAGTACTCACAGCACATCACTTTTTCCACATTTTGTTATGTTACAGCCTTATTCCACAATGGATTAAATTCATTTTTTTCCTCAGAATTCTACACACAACACCCCATAATGACAACATGAAACAAGTTTACTTGAGGTTTTTGCAAATTTATTGAAAAATAAAAAAATTGAGAAATCACATGTACATAAGTATTCACAGCCTTTACCATGAAGCTCATCCTGTTCCCCCTGTTTTCTGCAGCTTCATTGAAGTCCACCTGTGGTAAATTCAGTTGATTGGACATGATTTGGAAAGGCACACACCTGTCTATATAAGGTCCCACAGTTGACAGTTCATGTCAGAGCACAAACCAAGCATGAAGTCAAAGGAATTGTCTGTAGACCTCCAAGACAGGATTGTTTCGAGGCACAAATCTGGGAAAGGTTACAGAAAAATTTCTGCTGCTTTGAAGATCCCAATGAGCACAGTGGCCTCCATCATCCATAAGTGGAAGAAGTTCGAAACCACTGAGTCTATTCCTAGAACTGGCCGGCCATCTAAACTGAGCGATTGGGGCAGAAGGGCCTTAGTCAGGGAGGTGACCAAGAACCCGATGGTCACTCCGTCAGAGCTCCAGAGGTCCTCTGTGGAGAGAGAAGAACCTTCCAGAAGGATAACCATCTCTGCAGCAATCCACCAATCAGGCCTGTATGGTAGAGTGGCCAGACAGAAGCCATTCCTTAGTAAAAGGCGCATGGCAGCCCGCCTGGAGTTTGCCAAAAGGCACCTGAAGGACTCTCAGACCATGAGAAAGAAAATTCTCTGGTCTGATGAGACAAAGATTGAACTCTTTGGTGTGAATGCCAGGCGTCACGTTTGGAGGAAACCAGGCACCGCTCATCACCAGGCCAATACCATCCCTACAGTGAAGCATGGTGGTGGCATGTTTTTCAGCAGCAGGAACTGGGAGACTAGTCAGGATAAAGGGAAAGATGACTGCAGCAATGTACAGAGACATCCTGGATGAAAACCTGCTCCAGAGCGCTCTTGACCTCAGACTGGGGCGACGGTTCATCTTTCAGCAGGACAACGACCCTAAGCACACAGCCAAGATATCAAATGAGTGGCTTCAGGACAACTCTGTGAATGTCCTTGAGTTTCCCAGCCAGAGCCCAGACTTGAATCCGATTGAACATCTCTGGAGAGATCTTAAAATGGCTTCCCATCCAACCTGATGGAGCCTGAGAGGTACTGCAAAGAGGAATGGGCGAAACTGGCCAAGGATAGGTGTGCCAAGCTTCTGGGATCATATTCAAAAAGACTTGAGGCTGTAATTGCTGCCAAAGGTGCATCGACAAAGTATTGAGCAAAGGCTGTGAATACTTATGTACATGTGATTTCTCAGTTTTTTTATTTTTAATAAAATTTGCAAAAACCTCAAGTAAACTTTTTTCACATTGTCATTATGGGGTGTTGTGTGCAGAATTCTGAGGAAAAAAATGAATTTAATCCATTTTGGAATAAGGCTGTAACATAACAAAATGTGGAAAAAGTGATGCGCTGTGAATACTTTCCGGATGCACTGTAAATTTTGATAAAGAAGATTTTTAAAAAGTTAAAGATTTACCCGACACATATCTACTTTACCCAACACATTCTACTTTAAGGTTGAGCATACCAGCTGTTATTACAAAGTTTCTCTTGTTTGTATACCTTACCTTCTTGTAAAAGTAAACATACCAGACCCCATTACAGGTTGAGATTTTTCAGTAAAATTCTCTTTGCTGTAGAGGGGTGCTCAAGACTGTTCCTGAATCCCACACCCTACGCTATTGGGAATTTGTTACGGAGAGAAAAACCTGAGCGCAGGTAGTCTGAGCCTGGGAGTGAGCAATCTTGCGGTTACACTCCAGCATATGTTTTGTTCTGCGGTGGGTTGGCACCCTTCAGGGATTGGTTCCTGCCTTGTGCCCTGTGTTGGCTGGGATTGGCTCCAGCAGACCCCCATGACCCTGTGTTCAGATTCAGCGGGTTGGATGATGGATGGATGGATGGATATGTTTTGTTACGTGTGTATAAATACAAACTTCTTATTAATGAGGTAGAATTTAAAGTAGATTCTATCAATAAGCTCATAATAATACTGTAAGTGGAAAAACACAAACGATAGCCACCTCATTAAAAGGTTTTAGGCTACTAAATTGGCAAATTTTTATATTAATTTTTTCCTTACCCTTTTCATCCCCATTACTTTCAGGGACAGATACCTTAAGAGCACCCAGTGCTTTCTCCAGGTCCATAACTTGGTTAAGCAACCTTTCACCTTTATCTGGAAGTGCAGATAGATTTACTGATGAAACAGTGGCCTGCAAAAAAGAATAAGAAAATTATTCTCAACAAGTCACAGGTTGCAAATTATGTGAACTCTTAAAGAGAATATTCTGTTACAGGTGAAAAAGAGTACATATGATGTTGGAATACCCACCAGTACAATAAATCAGCCAATATTGCTAGTTAAATACTAGGAAATTCATATCTTCCATATGGATTTCAAAGTTGTGCAAAGATTATTAAACATTACTGTATATATTCAGGTAATAAACCATACAGTTCTCGTTTTCTCCACTAACTTACTAGTATTTAAAATGACACTGACTCCTATTCTCAATCATGCCTGCTCTGGAATAATCACTTCTCTCTCTCTCACTATTTTTGGTCACAAAAATGTTAGCTTTCTGTAAAACACCCATGCAACAGTTTAAAAACAATTATTCACATTTTTAAACATTCATATTATATTGAGCCTTTGTTTTTAATACAAGCTTTCGCTCACAGCAGAATTTTTAGTCATTTCTGCATTGACAAATTGCATTAAAGCCAACTCACAGTTAAAGAACTGCAGGAATAATACAAGTAAACAAAGAGTGACAGTGCAATGGTTAAAAGAAGATCCAGTAGGAAAATAAGTGATAAAAAGCCACACAAGAAATTACTGGCAAAATATATTACAACATTTTATTTAACTTTCATTTTGGTTTTGAGCTTGTTATTTTATGCCATATTGGTTATTTTAGTGGATGCTGCTATTTTGGAAACTTGTTGCCATGACATGTCAATTAACTGTTAGTCAGCATTTCCCTGGAAGTCAAGCTGTGTGATTTCATTGAATCAACAGTATTTAAGATGGCATGGGTGGGAAAATGACCATCGAAGTTTGTGACTGCAATTCTTAAACCTGTGTTAGAAGTTTTATCTCTCTATTATACAAAAAAATCTTGGAAGGGAGAATTGACGTGATCTTCTCAGAAGACACTTAAAAGACCCATGAGACGAAAGAGCATGGCCACGGAGTGTCTCGCGGGGACCTTAAACATGAGACTTGGTTCCCAGAGATTGTCCAAACTACTCGATTGTCCCAGGACTGTCTCGCGGGGACGTGGAACATGAGATTCTTGCAAGTCACGTACTACTTACAACCATTTTCAAATAAGATCACTGTCATCAAATCTGTCAGTCATGTAAAGGCTTTTAGCAGACACAGATCCTCTGCTCTCAGCTCATATAAAGCATATAAAGGACAATACAATGGAACCTCAGTTCACGACCATAATTCGTTCCAAAACACTGGTCGTAAACCGATTTGGTCGTGAACCGAAGCAATTTCCCCAATAGGATTGTATGTAAATACAATTAATCCATTCCAGACCATACAAACTGTATGTAAATATATATATTTTTAGTTTTTAGCACAAATAGTTAATCATACCATAGAATGCACAGCGTAACAGTAAACTAAATGTAAAAACATTGAACAACACTGAGAAAACCTTGAACAACAGAGAAAACTAACACTGCAATAATTTGCACTATAGTGCTAGGAACCACTTGCTAAAAACACTTTTTTTAATGAGTTTTAAGCACAGGGAAAAATATGAACATTTGAAAAATCCGTAATTTAATAAACCACGAAGAAAAGTAACATTGTAACAATGCACGCTACGAACCGATCGCTGTAAACAGAACTGAAAACAAAAACAAGCCTTTTCTACCTTATGCGTCCAGTCCTCCCTCTTTCGCTTGCTCTCTTGTGTGTGCGTGTGTCTCTCTTTCGCGAGCCTGGTGTGTGTGTGTGTCTCTCTCTAGCACGCTCCTGTGTGTGTGTGTGTGTGCCTCTCTCGCATGCGTGTGTGTGTGTGTGTGTCTCTCTCTCTCCCATGCTCCTGTGTGTGTGTGTGTCGCGCTCTCTCGCTGCACAGGAAATGCACAGGGAGAGATTGAATATGTACAAACTGAAAGGGAAACTGGCTTGTTCGTATACAGAGTGTGTGGTCGTGAACTGAGGCAAAAGTGTGGCGAACTTTTTGGTAGTAAACCGATTTGTACGTGTACCGAAACGTTTGTGAACCGTGGTTCCACTGTACGTTCTAGATGAAACATCAACGACTAAGCGAAGAAGAAAGAGCAATGTGGAGAAAAGAGACCCAAAAGCGTTAGGAGAGAAAAAAATGCAGAGAAGAGATTATTAAAGCAGTGGAGTTCGAAAGGCTCAAAAAAAAATAAATAAATAAATAAAAAAACGATGGCGCGATACACATGCAGAGAAAACTAAAGAATATGAAAGCAGTAAAATTCATAAGTATCAAAAAAAGATAGTAAAGATCGTATTAGCGCAAAAAAAAAAAAAAGGGAAAATAAGCATTACCAGGTGTAATTGAAGAAATGGCAGGACAAATTGAGGTCAGAAATAAAAGACAAAGTGTAGAAAACAAAGTAAAATGTCATAAAGAGGTTCAAAAATGAGGAGTTGAAACACATGCGGAGCTGGTTAGAGATAATGAAAACAGTGGAATTCAAAAGACACAAAAAAAAAACATAGGCGCGATACACATTCAGAGCAAGTTACAGAATATAAAAGCAGAAAAATTTCAAAGTATCAAAAAAAAAAAAAAAAAAGATAGTAAAGATCACATTTGCGCTAATAAAGAGAAATTATTACAAGGTGAAATAACGGAAAGGCAAATAGAGATCAAATATATGGACATAAGTGATATGTCAGAAGTGTGGAAATATTGTAAGGCTTTGAAGTTTAAGTCAGAGACTTAATTCATGTTGCCATCAGGGAAAAGTAGTATTTCTACACAATGAGAAGGCGTATCCGCAAGAATTAAAAGATCTGGGGCATCATGTATAAACGGTGCGTACGCACAGAAATGTTGTGTAAGAACGTTTCCACGTTCAAATCGCGATGTATAAAACCTACACTTGGCGTAAAGCCTCGCACTTTTCCACAGTACCTCATACCCTGGCGTATGCAAGTTCTCCGCTCGGTTTTGCAGACTAGCACTGCTTTGACGCTGGGTGCCGCCACTGTTCCTGTGTGGTTACCCTTTCTTAGATCCACATCCAGCACCTTGCGTAAGACATGAATAATCACTGCGCCACCGTGTTCCCATGTTTAATAACATGCTTTAACTCATATCATCATGAAAATAATATCACATATACTTCTCAGTATTATAAATTATTCAGAGAGCTGTAATATTACGAATGTAATGGATTGTGTGTCCTGTCGGAGGAAGAGCATGTAGTGATTCAGGCACATAGAGCAGATATAAGATCAAACACACAAAAAAGCATTTAGCGTGCTACTTTAGTTACGATGGGATTTGAGAAACTAGTATATTAAACGATTTTAAGATGAAGTTTATGATGTTCTACTTTAATGACAAAATAAACTACGTGATTAAAGTGGAAATTTCGAGATTAAAGTTGACATTTCATGCTTTTGTAAAACTGTGTGCCTTTTATTTTTTTCACTATACCCTAATAAGCTTTCATATGACACTCAAACGGTGGGCTACGAGTCGCCTTTTCACGCCGACTTTGATATGTGACAACTTTTTTATTTCTGGTACTGTGCATCTTTGTGAACTTGAGCTTTCGAGTTTCTCTGACACGCTATGTCACTCGATCAACTTCCTTTTGTTGCTTATATAACTGTTTAAACCAACAAATAGTACGTTTTTCTTTGCCTCCACTTGGTATTCGCTGAAATTCTTCTATTTTTCCTCGTACTTTTGCTTTTGCTTTTTCACACAACGCTGAGGTTATGGGCTATTTATATTGATTTGCATATTCAAAGAGGCATAATTCTGGGAGGAGTTGGGGCGGGACAGCAGGCGCGTGCACGTGCATTAATTTCCACGCTGAGCGGGATTTATGTAGCGGAAGAACGCGGAAGTTGGCGAACACACAGATTCCTGCATCTGGATTTTTCTGTGCGTAAGCACATTTCGGCTTTTGTGCTTACGTCACGTTATAGTGTGAATTCTATGCACGGCGTTATGCATGAGGCCCCTGATGTTTAAGGAAAGTGAAATCCACAAAACAGTCAGTCATTTCACAACCCGCTATATCTGAACACAGGGTCACAGGGGTCTGCTGGAGCTAATCCCAGCCAGCACAGGGCGCAAGTCAGGAACAAACCCCGGGCAGGGCGCCAGCCCACCGCAGAATCCACAAACACTACAGGCAAAATATACGAGTCTACAATAATCTATTCGCCTTCGCATCATTCAATGCTCAAAACGTAGTTTTACGCAATAATGGACCATACACTATGAGAATCTGTGGTCCCCAACAATTAAAGCAACGACAAGTTTAATTTTGAAGAAACCACAATTCGGTCAGGTGTAGATTTATGATCACGGAGAAGCGATGCAAATTTTAACAGGTGAAAAGAAAGGTAATGTAGTATATATACCGTGAATAACATTAGACACCAAAGATATTCGTATTAAAATGTTTACAGTTTCCCGTGAGAATAGTTTTTGCTATGACAATTAACAAATCACAGGGACAAACATTCAAAAAAGTCGGATTATTTATTAGAGAAAAAGAAATTATATTCACTCATATGTTGCGTTGTCACGATGCAAGTCCAAAAACAGAATCAAAATTCAATGCGACCTTGAAGAAAAGGTAATTCCAAATATTGTTTTTACTCAAGCTTTAAAGTAAAAGTGCAAATAATGAAATTGAAACAATTCCAAAGAAAAAACAAGCTTTTAAAATTGTATATCCGATTAACCAAACATGGGGGTTGGCGAGCGAAGCGAGCAGGGGGCAGAGCCCTCTAGTTTTAGAGAATGCACTCATGACTTTGATTTTCAGTTACTGTAGTTGCACAATTGCTAACATTCCCTTTTTGATCTCTGCATTTTAGCTTTCCTTTCATATCCTAGTTATTTGTTCAGCTAAGACGTCAAAAATGAAAGGTAACAAGGAGAAGAGTACTTACAAAATTTCTGAATACATGTCTATAATCCAAGGGTTAAAATTCAATGATTTTCCTTAAATGTTCTACTCTTTCTACAACTGAGACTTCAAAATGAAACCCTAATTTTAATAAAGGAAACATAGCATCTCAAGTTTATACAGGTGCTCCTCTTATAATACCTCTGCAGCAGTGTTTTCCCCAAGTTCAGTCCAAAGGATACCACTTTGGCTGGTTTTTCTGCCAATTGACTTCTTTATTAGTTTATCATTCTTAAGTTTTGATTAATCTCCTTGTTTTGTAAGCTGTCATTTTCTTTTCTTTTTGTCTATTAAATTCAGAAATATTTGTATTTTTGCCAAACTTTAAAGATTCAAGTGTACATTGACATTCTCTTTTGAATTCATTCTTATCTGTACAGTTTACTTCTTTAATTATATACAAAAAGCTAAAAAATACTGAAAGGGGACCAAATGCTTCAGTGCAATACTCACTTGTGTGCTCATCTGCAAAAAATGATTCTTAATGAGAAGACAAGTGAAAATGGTGCTGGAGTAATTCGTCTCCTTTGGCAATCAATGATGTTTGCACCCGTGTTTGTACTAGGGTTGCGCAGTATACCTTGGTGGGAAAAGTACTGAGAAACTCATGATACAATAGCTGCATTTTGGAATTGTTGGTACCAGAAGTAAATGTTAGCTTTCATCTCAATCTGAGGTCAGATTTAGTCAGCACCCATTACTTGTCAATCTGTGCTATCCCAAATTAGACCCAACATGTCAGAGATGCTCTCCAACACCTGTCTCCCTTGGTCACAGGTTAGGATTACAGTATATACTTTAAATAAATCTTACTGGGCTACAACTTTCACAGACTATACTTATGACACAGCGAACAGATCATAAGACAAATCCTTACCCTTTAATAGACCTATCATGACAACCTACTATACACTAACCAGCTCACCAACTCATTTTACTTAAATGGAAAAAAAAAACAAAAAACACATCTATCATAATGCAATGACAAAACGTGACAGCAAAAACCATCATCTCAAGTGGCATCCCAAAAGTCAGGTTATGTCGATAAAGCCAGCTTCTCTTCCCCTCCATAGCTCTCTCTCAACTACGGACTTAGTACACTCTGTCCCTCTTCCATGCCACCCTTTTCTCTCTGTTAACCCCTGGCTTATTAGGCTAAATAACATTGTCATTAAAAGTTCAGAAACACAGTAAGACAGTGATGCATCCATAAATGTCAATAAATAAAGAAGGTTATTGCAAAGAGCATTGCTTGAAATGACACATACCTTTTTTTGTTTGAGTTGGAGAGACAAATTATTGTACAAAGATTTTGAATCTTGGAATCTATGAACATTAGTCACAGGAATGAACCCAGGAAAAGATGTAATAGTTTTTTGAACACTGCCAGTAGAGGCTTGTTGAGATGCAGCAGGAAGTAGCGTTTTCAGTTTAGACTGTGAAGACTCCAGGATGACTTGATCCTCTCCTACATTTTGAACTTTACCGATTTCTTTATTTTTGTCCATGTCCCTTTGTTTTTCACAGTTAGATAATTTAGGGTCTGCTTTAGAACTAGAGGTGACTGGGCTCTCTTTTCTGCTGCTTAGTACCTCATGAGTTAAAGACTCATTTACATGTGGATGATCTTCAGTCTCTTTGAGGCACTTTGAAATATTTTTTGTGCAGCCGGGTTTGCTAATATCATTTTTGTCATTCACTTGCCTGGACTCTGGCTCCTTTATTGAAGGCACACTTTTCAGCTGTGATTTTTTTTGGTTTGTTAAAGAATTAACAGAGCAGACTGAAGATATTTTAGTGCTATGCAAATGCTTTTTGGCTTCCTCCTCTTCATTTTCTGTCTTTAAGTATACCTTTGTTCCTAGGGATTTTTGTCCCTTATTCAATTTCTCTTTACATGACACATCATCTTGGAGAGGTTTACTATGGGATTTCTCAACATCTTCACTCTCTATAATTTCCTTTTTCCCATCAGATTCATTTACAGTTGATTTACATCCTTCAGAAAAAGTCTTTTTCTTCAATTTCATTCCTTTTGGTAGCTCTGTGCTCCTCCAAGATTCTGAGGATACATTTGTGACTTGTGTGGAAATTTCGGTATTGCTCTTGACATCACATTTTTCTTCTGCATTCTCATTTTCTTTCTCCGCTCCATTAAGAATTTTCCACTTTGAAAGCTGTTCATTCCCATTTCTATTTTGAGCTTTGAATGGATTGCGCTCATGAGGACACTTATCTTGGAACTCATTTTTAGCAGTGGAACATTTTGTTTCTTTGATCTAAAAAAAAGGCACAGAAAATATTGTAGAGTAAAAATGGAATTAAATAATGTAAATCAGATATTGCGTACTGTGGTATTTTCATATGCTCTTTAAAAATGTAATGGTTATTGGTAATTACAAATTAAAAATAATGCTCAGGCACACTGGCAAGTATACATCTTGTACATTACTAACATACACATTAATTCCACTTGCAGAATTTGTAGCAACACATCCAAAAATGAACCACTAAATTTCCATAACTTAGAATAGGACAAAGAAGTTTCAGAAAAGAAATATATATTTCAGATGGAAAAAAAAACAAAAAAAACCTAACAATTAGCATTGTCAATCACTATAATATATACTTACAATAACATCTTAATGTGAAATCAAACTCATTACCATTTTTCATTTTTTGTGAAAGATGAAACTTAAATTTCTATTCTTTGTTATATTTAGTTCTCTCTGTGATGGAGTACACTTTACACTGCATTAAAAAATGGCCATTGTGAACTTTACTTCCATAGGAACTGTATAAATGAAATTTTTATTTGGCTCTGGTAATAATAAATAAAAGAAAAAAAAAAATCTATTTACGTAACATCCACCCTTGTATACAACTTCTAACTTGATTAAGTTTACGATGTACACTAGTGATGTGCAAAATAATTTTTAGTGATTCGATTTATTTCGTTCAGTTCACCAAAATGACTTAAATCTTTGAATCACTGATTCGTTTACTTCAAAAACATCAACAAGCTATATTCTAGTTTAAAGTCTAGAATAGGATCATAACTGCATAACAACTTTAATAACCAAACAATACAAAACTCAAGCAACAAAATAAGTAATTCACATATTATTATTATTATAATCTTCCGTAATTTCCTTCTTTTATATCCCGTCCTTTCTGATGCAACCTACCATACATAAATCACCAGTGAACTGAACTGCAATTGAATGTACTGCAAGTCAGTTGTCTGCAGTTAGTTCTCGGTTCAGTACGTGAACCAATTTTTTTGGTTAACTAGTTCACTGTACTGTACTGAGAGTCTCTAGTCTGTAGTTGCAATGGTTCTCCAGATCAATAGGGGGCATACTGGTTCATTCAATCAGTCAGTGTACTGAGACAGTCATAGTCACTCACAGTCAGAGTGAACCAATCAATGGGAGGTGCTTGATGTCATCTACGAAGCCAGTCATTGGCTAGTTGTCATCATGACCATTTTGCTGAGACAGTTTACTGATAGGCTACTTCCTAAAGAGAGCAGCCATTTAAGTAAAGTTACGATGATAACTCCAGATGGTCGCGGAATGCAATATAAAATGTAACGCTCACTGTGAATGCTTTGAAAAGATTTGTTCTTTAATGTCAGTGAACCAGTACATTCATTCAGAGACCAAGACAAGTACAAAAAGACTAGTTTGCTCGTTCACTGCACATCACTAATGTACACATTAATACAAGTCACGAGATTGGGATTATTCGGTCAGTGAAAAGCCATAGGATTTCTTATGATACAAGTAATTTTAGAGCTTATAGTCCTCTGAAGGGCCATTAAATATTTCACCGTAATGAGTTAATGAATGTCTGTGAAAACCCTGATGCTATTATTTATTAGTCCTTTATAAAATTATCCTTAGAGGGTATATCATATGGATAGATCACACGATAAAAGTGTACAGGATAAATGTGAGCTACATGATGTATATAACTCTCTAAGGTTAATCCGACACTGTGGCACTGAATGTCTTTTGTTATTGCTTTTAACATTTCTGTTAAAGGCCAGCAAAACACTCTACTCCAAGTAGGTGCTCGAGCAGTTTTGTCTTTAAAGAAATCTACACTCTGTCACCAACACTGTAATCAATTTTGAGTTTCTTAGAACTGCTTTTTCCTCTTTAAGATACAGTAAAGCAAGTAAAATTAAAAGTAATTAAAAGCAACATGCACTGAAAAATGTGCAAATATGTTAGATTCAAATGGTTTTTCAGGACTTAAGAGGCATACTGATTTTTTTCCGTACAGGAACTAAGTACAATCAATTGAATAAAAATATAATTGCAGAATTTCTATCTATCTTGCTTGTAAGATGCAACTTTTAACAGTTTTCTTTACTTTGGATATATGCTGTTTAACTATTTCTGTTTTCTCCTTGAACCATAGGTATACTTGTATGACTATCATAACAATACTGTAGATATTTTAAATATTCCACCCTAAAATGATATATTATACAACAAACACCTTGTAGTTTATAGCTATGACCAACACATAAGGGATTGCCTTAGTGATATGAACATCCACCTCTGACATTCACTCATTCGTCAAGAGACTTATATTCCTTTCAAAAACTCAATCCCATGTGCCCTGTTTTTACTGTTTAAGATGTACCCCGACTTTTCTGGAAGCACCTGTTTAACAATATTTTAGCAAAATATCCATATATTTGGACATTTTGAGCATATGACCGGATCACTGATATGTGGATTATGTGACGCGAATAATCAATACAAAGTTGAACGATGATTTATTTATGCCTTTATGTATTTGTTGGAACTGTACTCATTGTGTTTAACAGCAACTGGCAAGAAAATAGTTTCAAGCAATTTTGTGATAATGCCCTAAGCTCTGAAACAAATTCAAAATTCCCCTTGTATTTTTTAATTACTTCAATTATGATGAATTTGTTATTCAGATATTACTCGTTTTACTTTTGGCCGAGTGATTTTTTTTTTTTAATATTAAATACTAATCACTAGAAACATAGGTTTTGGAAATTAATACCTGGTGGGGTACATGTCCACACCACCTTCTTCCCTCAGCCTTTCCTTGAACACAGCGGAAAAAAAGCCTGAAACACAAATTCAGCAATTAACTAGACAGAAAAACTTAAAAACAGTTACTTCATGAAGTTTAAAAAAAAAAAAAAAAAAAAAAAAAAACTAACATAAATGTCTTGCTGAAAGTACAATATGTACACTACCTTAGTTATTCAGAAAGACTGATTAAAACAAGATTGACTCTTTTTCTAGCAAAATTATACAGTAAGCAAAAGAAACAGTGTTAGCTGTAAAGCAACTGGGGCAGTGAATGTAAGAATGCTAAAATTGAATTGTATCCTTTCGTCAATTACCGTAGTATAAATAAAATAATGAACTCATACAGTTCTATACTCGTGTTTCATTGTTTACAAAGTGATTATTCAGTAAAATTATAAAAAATCAATCTTCAGTAGGTTCACATATGAACAAAATCTTATAAGAGCTGTCATATTAATTAAAACATGATTAGGCTGACTGCCTTAACATACAGATCACAAATCAGTAACCTTGAACAAAGCAATCTCTATCAAATTTCTTGTGTTCATGCCACATATTTTTTAAGGTTGCAGAAAAGTATCTTCATTTGCTTGTTGAAAACTGGCCTTTTTGGTCTCTTGTCATAATATCTTGATATAAATAACAATTTTGTTGTATTCAGGAGAAGGCCATCCTTGCCAAATAAAAAGTCTCGGTTATCAAAAAAACATTTCTTATTCTCAAACAGAGTAAGGTGTAGGAGAAACATTACTTTTACTAAACTTTGACAATTAATCATATGAAGAACTGATAAAGTCCCACACTGTTAACAGTGGAAGTGCAGACATGAAGCAAAAACCACCTAGCTTTAGCTGCTCCCGCTGTGGATTCAGGAGCACTTCTCCAGGTATCGCTGATGCTGTAGGCTTGCAATGCCCTCAAATATAAGTGGACCAGCCAGGCATAATCTACACTGGACCATTTCTAGATGGGCCATCCATTTATTTAGCCGAGACTGCAGTAGTAAACATTCATTTATTTGGTGATCCAATGATTTCAACTCAGTCTTCACAGACACCAACTCAGATTCACAGACTTAACCTATTACTCTCTTTCTAGATTATAAACCCATTTTACCAACTCTTGCGGTCACCTTGAACTTGCCAACACGAGAATCTGACTTGGGTTTCACACTATGCTTACACGTCTTTTTCTTTTTAGTGGGATCTCGTTTTCTTTTGCAACAATTTCTCTTTACATTACACTGCTTTTTAATGGCATGACTTTCTAAATCTGATACTCCATTGCCAATAGGAGGTTCCAAGTTAGGCAAAAATAGTTTTCAGGTCAACAGGTGGCAGCAGGGAGACTGGTTAAGCTATACATGAGTCAATGTTTCCATTACAGCAGACAGGACAGTGGGGTGTTGCAATGCTCTTCAACAGGAGTTTCAGTGACTAGTATTAACCCCCTCTGTGATTTCCCAGGCTGCACCAGAAGCTATTTCCTCATCAGGGCTTAAAATTCCCTTCTAGCCATGACCTAAGTAAAACTGGAGTGTAGGAGGTTCATTGGTGGCAGAAGTTAGAATATTGGGAGGAACAGAGATCTCCTGTACTGCAAAGAAGGTGAAACGAGTGATTCATAACTTACTTCCTTTCTTTATTTAAGGGCACAATGTACCCAAACAGCTAGACAAAGGTAGGCACATATTGTGTGGAGACAGATCCAGGGGGGAAAAATGTTTCCCTTAGTTATGTTCATTGTGTCACTTCTTATGTTTCTCACTTTCCTGTATGATTTATTTTTGTAATAAAATGCACTTTTTTTTATACATGGCAGTAAAGCCACAACAGGCAAAACTAAAAAAAAGACATTATTAGAAGACCAATAGCACAGCTGTACAAAACTTACTTGTAACACGTCTTGGCTTCATGTCTTACAAGTGCCTGAAGCTCAACCAGAGAGTCCTCATGAAGCAGGCAATGGGAGGCAGGAACACTACAGAGAACAAATCATTATGTCAATCTCTCACATTACTATAATTTGTTAAACTTAATAGAGATGCTAATTTAACCTTTCACTGTACAATATTTAATAAGAAAAATATTTTTGATAATGTGTTATCCAAGAAATCCTTTGGATACAAGTATTGCTTAGAGGTTTAAACACTAAACAAAACTTTATTATAAATAAGGAAGGAACTTTTATCATTCTGTTATCTGTTGCTACAGAGAAAAACAAATTAGTTTTACAAATAACAGTCTCTGCAAGATTCATTTTAAAACCAAAGAAAAACTTAAGGCCAATACAATTTGATATGAAACAAAATTATTAGATAAGCATACATTATGAGCCTAAATGACAGAAGAAAATGAAAATTATAAACCTGACATTTTCATGATAATTTCTGGACAAGTAGAAAGCTATGTTATTGGTCTATTTCTTCCAGCTGACTCTGTAAATAGTGTATGATAAAACTGTAAATCAACTTCATCAGCCAAACCAGTTTCTTATATTAGCTAAGCTGACATTTTCTTATATTTTCCTGTTATCTACTGCTGTTTATAAATCTTGCACCATATCACCTTTAAAGAACTAAAACTTTAATGGCACATTTCCCCAGTCAGACAAGTGGTTTAGAGGAAAAACAAATGATGTGTTGTTACCAAACAAATACTGTCAACTGCATTGCATTATCTGTGTGACATTTTGACTATTTTCATTGAATTGATACATGCTAAAAATTATCAGGTTTCAATAAGACGGCAGTAGACAATCCAGAAATTATTCTGAGAATCAAATCAAGGGTGACACTCTCTCTTCCAGGTTTTGATTTGCTTTACTTGTCATCTTGAGAGTAACCATCAGAATATATAAATTCTGCATATGGGTTTCTTGCTTAGAACATGCTACCCACCCACTTATCATTTAGACGTTCATTGAAAAAGGATTTCTCTTATGGCCCATGTTTGGGTCTGTAACAGTTTTACTTATTTCTGTTATTTGTGGCAAAGACTTGTATTCGTTCAGTATCATTACATTTCGATTTTACAGCATTGTACTTACTCTGCCACCTGTTGGAAATCACAGGCATTTTCTTGTCTTGCTCCACAGATATAAAAGCTCTTGCCTTTGTTAGGTCCATCCTTAGTACCAGTCTTTAACAAGCACAAAGATCCTAGTAAATAAAATAAAGCCTGTTTACTCTTTCCCAAAAGAGCACCACTGAAAGATTATCATATTCTGGAGGTTGTATTTAAGTATCTGTATTGCAGGTTGCATTTGTCTATAACGTAAAATGAAACTCTCAGCTTAACATTCTTTTTAACTTAACATTTGCATCCAAACATATTGTCGATGTGAAAAAATAACTGGCAATAACAGCTCAAAAGTAACAGGATTTATGAAATAAAGAAAAAAAAATGCAAAGTCTTAATTAACTTAGTTTCAGAGTAATATACACCTTACGACAAAGTTTCGGGAGTTTCAAAATGAGCTCACCTGACGTTTGCTATACTTACCGTGGATATGACATAAGACCTTTTCCATGATAAGCACCGTACACTTTTTAACTTTAAATAAAACCGAGCCTCCACTTAATACATCGCTTCGCCACGAAAGTCACTGTACTGATGTACTGTCTTGGTAGTGTCGCGATGAAATACTTGAATTTGAAGCAGTGATGTTTAACCAATCAAAGACAACATGGGACTGACGTCAAACTAAAAAGGCAGGTTTTTAATAATAGGAACCTATCAAATTAACCATCACATTCAGAAACTGTCATTTTTTGCCTAATTGGAGGAAAATGTTCTCGGCAACGACCGCATGTGCTGGGCAGGAAGTGATGTTCTCCCCCATACCCCACCCCAATCCTTTGTCTCCAAAGCAATTGGATAACGCTGGGGAATCAGTAAAAAAAGTCCCGCCTATTTCCCTGTGAAGGGCTGACTGCTAGCATTTTATTAGGTTTAACGAGCGTATTCAAAACTTGAAATCGTCATTGATTTAGACGAGCATGTTGTATTTACCTTTTACGGATTCCATCAAAAATGTAGAAAAAGATTTATATACTTCATAACTTAAAGATATTACAAAGTACAATCAAAAGTATATAATTCTTCCAAATACCATTCATCTGGGCTGTAATACGTACATAATATAGCCATAGAAAAAAAAATATACAGAGGTACATTATATAGTTATGTCAACTTTAATTTTCAGTGCATTCACAACATATCCAGTGTTCTCATAGCTTTGGTGTTCCATTTATAGATTGGAGGTAATGATTAAGCTCAATCTTTACAATTTTACAGTGTGCTTTTCCTTTAGGCCATTTTATTTTATGAATATGATAACGTCCAAGAATTATTAACAGATTTATCAGATAAATCCCAGGTTGTCCTGGGGTTACCATCTTATCCTTTTGAAGCACAGAAATATATCGCTATCATTTAAGTTTAATACAACAGAATATAATATTAACAGAATAATTCAGCACGTTTTGTAAATCTTTCCAGAACATCTTAGAGTATTAACATTCCCAAAAAAATGAGGTAATGTTTCTGGATCTTTCTCACAAAATACACATTTGTCATCAGTTTCTATCTTAAATCTATGTGCAATAAAAATGTTAACAGGATAAATCGTATATGTGTCAATTTAAAAGAAACATCTTTCACCTTTTTCGAGATATAACATTTGTTAGGTAATAGCCATATTTTATTCCAATCAATACTTTCTAACAGTATTCCATCTCAAAACTATAGTAGGAGTAAATGACTGGCAAATAAAGTTCCTAATATGTTTATTATTACATTTGGGAGTTCTAATGGGGATGAGATGAAATCTGTGGCATCTGCAGTAGAGATTCCATGATAACCCACCAACAGAATAACCTTTTGGGGAATAGCTTTTCTTATAATACCAAATTCATAAGACAAGATTGTAACACTGTATTGCACAAGTATATTCATATATACATCACCACCATAATTATTTGAGGTTTTTACTTAATTATTTAATTTAAATTTTTATAGCACATTTTTAAATTGACAAATTCAGAGTTTTGCATATATAAAAAGTAAACTATAAAATTAAAATAAAACAAATTAATATTTTGGTCATACTACAATTACAATTAAACTGTCCTACAACTTTTATTTCATGTAATTGTTGTGCATCATTTTTCCTGTGAACATTTAAATGGCATACAATAATAAAATTATGTTTTTTTGAAACACTTAAGAGTTAGTATAACCCAGTAGGGGGCATTCTATTTGAACCCTCTGCTGGAATTATATTTTTGACTGCAAAAATGATTAAATATTATAATAATATTGTGATACTGATAAAAAAAACAATATTTAGGTAATACGAAATGGGTTTTAGAGTGGTTTTATTGATTTAATTGTTGAGGGTGTATATACCTTTAAATAAGATGTCAGTTTTGGAATCAGTGTGCCAGAGCCTTTTGCCTTTGGGCTTCTATCTGCTAATCTAATCCTAATAGTTTTTTTTATAATAGTATTGGTATACAGTAAAGGCATTTAGATGCCAAATAAATATGTAAATACACATGCTTAGTGTGATAGGCTGCCTGTTTGGCAAGAGTTAAGCAGCGCTGTGCTGTGATTTAAAGATTTTAAAATATTTTTTGTATAAGATTTGGAGCTGCTGACAGGTTGTTCTCTGTCTGCATTTTTTATCTGAACCAGTCTTTGGAATGGCTACAACAAGTTTTCTGATCAGTGAGTGCATTGATAAGATTCACAATCACAGGACATGTGAGCGATTATGTCAGAGGGGGACACTTTTACATTTTTTTTGTGCACTGGGTGGTTCCATTAGGCACCCACTGTTGGGACTGGGGGGTGAGAAGTTAAAAGGCTGTCTGTACTTATTAATGGTATTTGCTGTCCTGCAAGGGAATCACTGCTTTGAAGTCTGACCTTAGAGAATGTTTGTATTTACCTGGCTTGGAAATATTGGTTCCTAATCAGCATATCTGTACTTATTAATGGTATTTGCTGTCCTGCAAGGGAGTCACTGCTTTGAAGTTTGGCCTTGAAAGAATGTCTGTATTTACCTGGCTTGGAAATATTGGTTTTTAATCAGCATGTCTGTACTTATTAATGGTATTTGCTGTCTTGCAAGGGAGTCACTGCTTTGAAGTCTGGCCTTGGAAGATGCCTGTATTTACCTGGCTTGGAAATATTGGTTCCTAATCAGCATATCTGTACTTATTAATGTTTGGACTGACAACAGGAGGGGCTGAAGTAAATATAAACTCCTGGCCAGCAGAAGGCAGGAGGGAGAGTCCACAGGAAACGCTGCCAAGACACTCGGACAGGGCACAGGGGCTCTCAGGCAGACAAGGGTACCTGTCTGGCACGACGTGAGGCACAAGGACGGCAACATTTACTTCCAGGGAGGAAGAGACAGCTGCACAAGGAGACGCCAGTTGTGGGTCCAGCGAAAGAGGGAAGCCGCATGAGAGGACCAAGCGAAGCTGTCAGATGAGGAATGAGGCGTGCCTAGGTCCCAGCAACACAAGGAGCCCAGAGTGGAAGAGAAAGGAACAACGAAGAGACGCTGACAGGGATTCAACAATTTGACACAACTTCTGCCAGGGAACAGAGTGCATCCATGGACAGTTGAACAATTAAGTGTTGGTGTAACACAGTGCCCAAACTGGACTCTGCACCACTAAAGGTTGTATCCTACAATTCTTGTTTTTACGGACTTTTAGAGTGTGGACTGTGTATTTTCCTTTTAAAAAAAAGGAAATTAATTCCTGATATGTTTAGGTTCTGTTATGTTCTTTTTAATGTACCTTATATTGTCTTGTACAATAGAACTTTACTGTTGCCTTTTTCTGAAATTACTGTTGTGTCTTTCATTGTGTGTTTACTCACCGCCCAATTTAAAGAAACCTGTGTGCTATTATTGGTAAATTTCAGGAGTTCCCAGTCTCTTAATAAAACTGGGTGGCGTAGTCGGATATTTTAATGGTGTCTAAGTTAGATTACCTATAAGTGTGACCAGACACCTGTGACAATTAGATCTAATCTGTTATGAAATGACTATTCATACTTCTCTGTGTATAGAATAGCTTAGCGTTTTAATATTGCATAATAATGAAACCTTCCTAAATGAAAGTTATCCATTCATTAAACTTGATACTCTGAATAAATCCGTAAAACGTGTCACATCTTTCTGATCTTTCTGCAGACTCTCTGCATTAGGCTTACACTGATTTAGTAATGTGGGTTTCAGTTTGCTTTACTGAATCATTTTTTTTGAAGTACTGTACCCATTTAAGGGAACTGGTTCTTTTGATTAATTTGATTTATTTAAATAATTTAGTCCTGGGGTCCCTCTCTGATTGCATCACAAATAAATGGCTTAATAATTTGTACATACATATATATGTGTGTATTTATAATTATTTACCCAGTAAACAAACTGACATTGGGCCATTGTAGACCCCATATGGGCAGCCAACAATGACCCAGTTTTAATATGCACATCATGTTAACACTGGCCCCAAAACACTGTCTCAGTGTGGACAAACTTACAGGGAATTTGATGTGGTCCTAAACCTGAAAAAAAGTCCTTACCTTACCAATCCATCCACCATTTCGTATCCCTGCTTATCCAGGATAGTGTTGCTGGAGCCTATTCCAGCAAGCAATGGGCACAGGCAGGAACAACTCCTGTAGAGGGCACCAGCCCATTACAGGGAGAACACTAACACACACAGCATAGGGCCAATTTAGCATCACTAGCCCACCTAACCAGCATGAGTTTGGACTGTGGGAGGAAACCAGAGCATCTGGAGGAAACCAACATGGAGACAGGGAAATCATGCAAACTCCACACAGCAAGGACCCAAGATGTGAACAATACCATTAAGCCATCCCATACTGGTCTTTGCCTTAAAAGTGTTTTTTGTGTTTAGTTGTTTTTTTATCAATCAGATTATGTGTAATTATGAAGATTTACAATTTATTCATTAATAAGTAAAGGAATAAAAAAAACACAATACTAATGTGGCTTTAAACTACAGTTAGGTCCATAAATATTTGGACAGAGACAACTTTTTTCTAATTTTGGTTCTCTACATTACCACAATGAATTTTAAATGAAACAACTCAGATGCAGTTGAAGTGCAGACTTTCAGCTTTAATTCAGTGGGGTGAACAAAACGATTGCATAAAAATGTGAGGCAACTAAAGCATTTTTTTAACACAATCCCTTCATTTCAGGGGCTCAAAAGTAATTGGACAAATTAAATAACTGGAAATAAAATGTTCATTTCTAATACTTGGTTGAAAACCCTTTGCTGGCAATGACAGCCTGAAGTCTTGAACTCATGGACATCACCAGATGTTGGGTTTCCTCCTTTTTAATGCTCTGCCAGGCCTTTACTGCAGCGGCTTTCAGTTGCTGTTTGTTTGTGGGCCTTTCTGTCTGAAGTTTAGTCTTCAAAAAGTGAAATGCATGCTCAATTGGGTTAAGATCAGGTGACTGACTTGGCCATTCAAGAATTTTCCACTTCTTTGCTTTAATAAACTCCTGGGTTACTTTGGCTGTATGTTTTGGGTCATTGTCTATCTGTATCATGAAACGCCGCCCAATCAATTTGACTGCATTTAGCTGGATTTGAGCAGACAGTATGTCTCTGAACACCTCAGAATGAATTCGGCTGCTTCTGTCCTGTGTCACATCATTAATAAACACTAGTGTCCCAGTGCCACTGGCAGCCATGCACGCCCAAGCCATCACACTGCCTCCACCGTGTTTTACAGATGATGTGGTATGCTTTGGATAATGAGCTGTTCCACGCCTTCTCCATACTTTTTTCATGCCATCATTCTGGTAGAGGTTGATCTTGGTTTCATCTGTCCAAAGAATGTTTGTCCAGAACTGTGCTGGTGTTTTTTGGATGTTCTTTAGCAAAGTCCAATCTAGCCTTTCTATTCTTGAGGCTTATGAGTGGCTTGCACCTTGCAGTGCACCCTCTGTATTTACTTTTCATGTAGTCTTCTCTTTATGATAGACTTGGATATCAATACGCCTACCCCCTGGAGAGTGTTATTCACTTGGTTGGCTGTTGTGAAGGGCTTTCTCTTCACCATGGAAATGATTCTGCAATCATCCACCACTGTTGTCTTCCGTGGACGTCCAGGTCTTTTTGCATTGCTGAGTTCACCAGTGCTTGCTTTCTTTCTCAGGATGTACCAAACTGTAGATTTTGCCACTCGTAATATTGTAGCAATTTCTCAGATGGGTTTTTTCTGTTTTCTCAGCTTAAGGATGGCTTCTTTCACCTGCATGGAGAGCTCCTTTGACCACATGTTGTCTGTTCACAGCAAAATCTTCCACATGCAAGCACCACACCTCAAATCAACTCCAGGCCTTTTATCTGCTTAATTGATAATGACATAACGACAGACTTGCCCACACCTGCCCATGAAATAGCCTTTTAGTCAATTGTCCAATTATTTTTGAGCCCCTGAAATGAAGGGATTGTGTTCAAAAAATGCTTTAGTTGCCTCACATTTTTATGCAATCGTTTTGTTCACCCCACTGAATTAAAGCTGAAAGTCTGCACTTCAACTGCATCTGAGTTGTTTCATTTAAAATTCATTGTGGTAATTAATGTAGAGAACCAAAATTAGAAAAAAGTTGTCTCTGTCCAAATATTTATGGACCTAACTGTATTTATTTTTACAAAACACAAAATGACTTTGCATTTATTGGTACCTATCCAGCTTTTTTTTTTTTTTTTTTTTTGCCGGTGTTACAACAAAATTGTGCCATTTTATCCAATATAAAAAGTGTGAACATTAGAGGGCACTGTTGCTCCTCAAACCAAACACGGCAGACACCAGGCACAAGTTAAAAGCACAAGAGAGCTTTTTATTTTTAAGGAAACTCTTTCCAAAGCATTTCCCACTACTACAACCACAAGTAAACAATATAGCACACACAATTCTTCTTCTTTCTATGTTTTTTCTCCTCCACTCCTCCCACAAGTTTTGTCTGTCTTCCACCCGACTCTGGCTCGTCCTTGTGAGGTCGGTCTGGTCCTTTTATATTGTTCAAACCGGAAGTACTTCTGATATTCTGCCCACGTGATCTACCAGCACTTCCGGGTCAGGGAAAAACCTTATGTCCCATGGTTCTTCCACAGCACCCCCTGGCAGCACCCACAGCACCCAACAGGGCTGAGATAGACAAGTCCAAGTCCCATGGTGCCCTGTAAGAATCTGGGGCACTGCTGTAAGCCAGAGGAGCTGCCATATAGCATTTTGGGGGAGGCAGTGCCCTAAAGCAGCCGCCTTCCCCCCACCCTTCCATCTTCTGGGCGTCCCAGCCGAGTTGGGCTGCCGGTCATCCCTTACAAAAGATACTTTTTGAAGTCATTCAAATAGTTATTTTTAGTTGTACAATCAAAATCTAAAACCAACAGAAAATGCAAATGATATTGTATTACTAAACCATCACTGGGCAAATGAGGGACTTTCTAAACTTGTACTACCAGCCCATGCTCTGCCCATAGGGAGGGTCACTGAGTGCATCTTTGATGGGTACGTCTTGTGGTGGGCGGCTGGGTCCCATGCCCAGCCAGGACGCCCTTTGTACATATATTCCAGAGGAGCAACCATGGGCGTCTCAAGACCTCCCCTGGGACGCTTGGTTGGCAGCCTCCCTGGCTGATGATGGTGCCACAATTTCCCGCAGGGCTCCATGGGAGAAGGAGTTCTTCACAGCCCTGTTGGGATCTGGGGTGGCTGCCAGGGGGTGCTGCATGGGTCCCTGAGCCAGCCTGGACAACTCTACAGCCCCGCCCGGAAGTGCAATCAGAAACAGGTGATCAAGCACCTGGAGCACTTCCGGGTGGGCTATAAAAAGGGCCAGCAACCACCACTCAGAAGCCAGAATCAGGAGGAAGAGGACAAGGTTGCCAGGGAGGAGTGGTGGTTCGAGGAGGGAGTGTGTGATTTAAGTGCTTATTGGAATGTGTTGTGCCTGTGGGGTTCACAGGGAAGACGTGCCCCACAGGTAAAGAAAATAAAGTCTTTGTGTTTTTTTTACACGTGCCTCTGTCTGAGTCTGTGCCGGGTCGGGCGCTACATAGCGTCTTTCTCACAGTCTTTAACATGATGATATTTAATTTGACTTTGTCCTGTTTCTGTATACATAGCATGATAACACATTTAACATACATAAATTAAACAAGATGTAATGCTACAGAATCACAAGTGAATGAGAATTGTGCAACTCAATGATTCAGTTCCCGAATCAAATGAGAATCATGCAACTTGTTCACAAGTCAAATGAATGAAATCTTGTAACTCGTTTTTGGGTAATGATTCAACCAGAGCTGGAAAGAATCAGTATATTATGCTCTGTGCATTCAATGAGCCATAAAACATTTGTACTAAAATAAGGCTTAAAGCAAATAATTGTTAGAAATTAGAAAATATTTTTATAATTTTCAGCTTTGTGGGACTAATTTGTTACATGTATAAAGGGTCATTAACATATTAGTTTAATATTAGGGTTATACTGCAATGCTGTCTGGTGGTCCAGCCACCACTCTGCTGTCCACAGCAGGAGCAGAAAGAAAGCATCTGGTACTGCAGCCTGTCACAGGGAGGACAAAATAAGCAGTAAAGGAGAGACGGTGAAGTTCTGGGCACAAAAAGAACACATAGCTGAAGTGCACAGAGGATTGAGGAGGATAGCAGAGAATAGTGAGAGTTAGAGAGAGGAAAAAAGTCCTGGCTAGAGCAGTGACTGTAAGGCCATAGGCATTTTTGATTTTCTTCTTTTTATGGCATTCCTGGGACCTTAACATCAGGCAGACAAGAGGGAAAATGCAACAGCTAGTATATTGAATTAATAAAGCAAGGTGCTCAGGGCTCTGGCATTCACCAAAAGCTTACCTGGTGTCCTGTGTGGTTTCACCAAGAGTCGCTATAATATATTCTGTTTAAAACATAATGAATTGTGAAAACAATTAATGCATTCAAATATAAATGTGTTGTTACTGGATTGTACTTGTGTGATGCATGAGAGAATGATCAATGACAGTTTTTGTTCACCAGTCATGATTTTGTTCTAACTAAAAAGACTCATGAATAAGATGAGCGGTACTTTTAATTGCACTTTAAACATTTAAACGAAAGAGGCTGATGACATCACACATGTGCTTTACCCCTGATGTTGAACACGACTAAATCGATTTGTTTGTGCTCTCAAATCAGTTCCTATGATTCACTGAAAAGAGTTGTTCATAAAGAACAAATTGTTTGTGATCCGCCCCTCATATGAGGCATCCCATTTTCAGAGATAACATGCCTCTCAGAATCGAGTCTGTACAAAATTCCCTGCTTTATGCCCCACGAGACTATTGCACATGCAAAGTGATTTTTACTTGAATTGTAACGTGCTCACAGACTCTGCCTGCTCGTTTACGTTTTTTGAAGTTATAGTTTGCTGCTACCTTTTGTAAGTGTGTGTTGTGCGTTACTGACAAAATGCCACACATACACTTACATATACACATCTATTAAAGTAGTTGAAGCAAGCTCGAAAAGGGTCTTATCTACTCTCTGGTATAGCTGTGATTCTTTCTAGCCGAAGAATTAGGCCAGCAAGTGTACAATCAGCACAGTAATGTACAACTGTCCCTCACAGAGTCGATATGGTTCATTTCATTTTTATTTTCTGATCATCTCATCATACACACCTGAAATAATGCCAAAAGAAACTCAAATACTAAAAATGATTCTTTTATTTTTGAAACACAAGGGAAGGTCATACATAATGTGATGTTATAGCTCAAAAGAGTGACGAAACATGAAGCTGCTCTGGGCCTTCCTGTGCAGATGTACTGTGTATCCTCATGTCTCGTGGTGTAGCTTTACTATTTGCCTTTCTCTCAAGTATCTCCTCCTCTCTCTCTCTCTCTCATATGACACCCCACTAGTGAACCTACACTTCATTTCTCCTCTTCACTGTAGATTAACTAGGACCTTTGACCTAAGTCTCTATCCAGAGTCACTTTCAGCTAATACAGGAGTTACCTCTGGGAACACGGTGTCCAGGACGCCAGGCTACAATTCATTTTAGTAACCCCTGGTGGTTTCTTTATCTCTGGTATAGCAGTTGGTAACTTCTGGATCTGTCATTTTTACAAAGTAAATCATTTGAATCTTTATATTTTTAGTTTTCTTTTCCCTGACACTAATATCATCAGTAGTTATTTAGAATCTCTTGTTTAAATGTAATATGTTAATAATAAAAAATATGCAGTTAATGTGAAAATTTAGTCCAGTCAAAGGAATATTTATTCAAGCTAAATGCCAGTTTTTTTTCTGTATCTTGGGTGTACAAACTCTGTCCTGAAGTGACACAGTGCTTGCTGGTATTTGTTACAGCAGACACTTGCAGTCTAAGTGCCTAGTTGACCTCTTCTGGCATTTAAAAGAGCCAGGCATAGTGATGTTCTATTGTTCATTTATTTAATTTTCAAGTGTAATTCAAAGATTTCCCCAAAATATTACCTGTAAAGACACAGAAGAGGTCTGGGGCACCTGGAAGGCAAATCGCACAAATTATAAGTATGCAAAAGGCATAAAAATAAACACATCGTACAGCGCAAATCTGAGTGATTCTGAAGAATCTTTTGGATTTCCTAAGATGGTGGCGTTTCCTATTTTGAAGGATTTTGGGAGGAAGAGACGGATCCAGTTGGTCTACCCTGGAAGTGACGTCACCGCTGGAAATACATCAGTCTTTTGTTTCTGCAGAAGGGAAAGGAGAAGAGAGATTGTTATTACACACCGCCCCCTCATGTCTTGGCGGAGAATTACCAAAGCATAAGCCCTTAAGTTGTTCTCCAAGTGCATAAGTGTCACATTTATTGTGTCATTGAGCTTACAAGACCATATTTTCTATTTCTTTTTTGGCTAAAAGCAAGCCACAATAATGTTTTGGACACTTGTGTCATTCACAGACTAATTAATATGTTTGATCATTAAAGAGTCACTGCTTTATTTTACAAAGAAGTGGTCTAACCAGAAGACTAAAAATAGAATATTGATATTAACACTAATTGAAATCCATATCCACAGTGATGCTGCAGTTCCAGGGATATGGGTTTAAATTCTAACAGAACAGTCCTTTTTTTGCAAGTGTGAGTGTGACTATTAGATGCTTGGCACAGACAGAGAAAGACATTTAACATTTTAATTTATCCTGATGTTGTAATTCTTCCTGGTTTAAACATCTATTAATAAATTGAAGGACTTCTTCAGATTTTATAGAGTGTCCAGTGGCCCCATAAAAACTGTAAAAACACAAACAAAGGACATATAATCATACCAAGAATAAAATCAGATAAAACAAATTTCAGTGCTTTGTCCCATCATTTTCTTTCAGACACATTCACCATTAAGTTCTGTATATTTTATGTTTTGTTATTGTTTTTGTTTATTTTAAGTTATTATTTTTAATGTCTTTTTTATTTTTTTGTTCATGTGTGATTATGTATTGGTGTACTGTTTTTTTAAAATGTGATAATGTTCCATGCTCTTTGTGGGAGGAACCCCAAAAGGTAGGGCCACCTGTCAGTCTCCATTTAGGGCTGTGGAGACAGGCAGGTGAGTGAGAATCATTTGTGGGTATGAGTTGTTATTGTGAGTATTATTTTTTTGTCGGTGTATTATTTGTATTTCTGATTATTTGGCTCAGTCTAAGGATTCTGACAGTTAGATACTGTTTTTGGGACTTGTGGATTACCTTTTAGGCAGTTCCTTTATGCCTCTGTTTGCTCTTGAAACTTTTCCTGTCTTTTCTGGGTTTTTCACAAATAAATCTTTATATAAAGATTCTTTTATTAGCCCATCTTTTCATCAGCCGATATTTACAGTTACCCACCTCTGCTGGGGCTTCTTGTGGTATTGAAAGACATTTCATGATTATTTCGGGACTTCACTTCACACACATCTAGGGGTAGGTGCATAAAGGTGCCAAATGTTTTTATTAAACAACAGTCAAAAAGAAAGGGTCCAAAACTGCAGAAAAAAACATCCATAATATATAAATAATCCCATTAAAATTTAAGGTACTGCTGGAGGCTAAAGTCCAAATAAATAATCCTTTAAAACGACGTTAATAATTTGGCAGGAAACAATCCTTAAAAACATGAGCCCCATTGCACTCCTTTTAATGCTGACATCTCAGCCAAGGGGACACCTAACCGGCAGTTCAGCCAACCTTCTGCACTGCTCCTAGGCTCACCAAACCTTCAACTCCTGCTGCCAGACTCACATCCCTGCAGTCCATGGCTCCACTATCAGGACACCTCACTGAGCCTCTCATTCCCCAGCAGCCACACTGCCTTTCTCCAGCGAGTCGCTCCAACTGAACAGCACACATTAGCCACTCCAGCTTCCTGATCGCTCAGCTAAAGTGGCTATCGGCCCCTGAGCATTGGCTGCACGCTCCCTCCAGGGCGTTTCTCCCAGCTGTCTGTCTTCTCCCTCTCTTGTTCACTCACACTGGCTCACTCTGCCTCATGCCTTCTCTCTCCCTTCTTTAACCTCCTTTCTTTTTTCCTTTACGATTCTCCTTTTCTCCACCCTTTAACCTCCTGTCTTTTTCTTCTGTTCTTTCCTTTCCTCTGATTCTTTGATTCCTTTTCTCTCGTTGTTCTCATGCCTGCTCTCTTACATGCCTCCATGGGCACAGCATCTCAATCGCACACTGCAGGAAGCCGATGAAATAATTGAGACAGACCACACCCTCTTGTGCAGTTGCATCTTCCCTCAATTGCTCCACCCACCCCCGTAGCTGTGTGAGCACGTACACCCATGGAGAGCAAGCTGGCCAATTAATTATTTATTTATTAAAACAGCAACCTTTTTCTGAGCTGCAGACCTGCTATGCCACAATCCCCCACAATCCAGTATTCTGCCTAGTAACTCTTCTTTGGACTTTTTCCAGCCCTGCTGTCATTTTTATGTTCTTTAGACCCACACTGTACACAGTATGCTAGATGAGGTCTAACCAGTACATTATAAAGCTTGAGCATGACCTCCTTGGACTTGTACTCCACACATTGTGCTATATAAACTAACATTCTGTTAGTCTTCTTAATGGCTTCTGAACACTTTCTGGCAGTTGATAGCACAGAGTCCACTACAACTCTTAAATCTTTCTCATAAGGTATACTCTCGATTTTCAGACCTTCCATTGTGTATTCACATCTAACATTTTTACTTCCTATGTGTAATACATACTTTACATTTACTTATAATAAATTTAATCTGCCTCAAATCTCCCAAAGCCTGTATGCTGTCCAAGTCCCTTGGTAATGATTCAATGGATTCAAGATCATCTGCCAACCCCCCAGCTTGGTATCATCTGCAAACTTAACCAGCATGTTATTTATATTTCCATCCCAATCATTTATCTGTATTAAAAATAGTGGCGGGCTCAGCACGTTTGCTCTCAGATGGCTCATGTCTACTCATACATAGCTTTAAACTGGCGGTGTTTTTTGTTTAGTTTCTAAAAATAATTCATTGATGTTAAAATATCGTATTTTCTCATGGGTGTTGCTATTCTGGAGGGCCTTGTTGTAGTGTTATCAAGGTAAATAATTGGATTTGTGCATTGTGTGACATCTTGGGTAGCAAGACAAAACATCAGCACTGAGGTCTCATCTCTATCCAAGACTGCAGATAAACTCCCAAAAAACCTTTGAATCTAAGCATTCTTTAAAAAAGTATTTTTAGTTTACAACTTCGTTTTATTTTTTCTGGCTTCCTGGCTCTTTGTTTTTTGGTTTCTCCAGAACATCACACCTTTTACTGCTAGTAACACACTCTTAGCAGAACATTAATATTGCTGGATTCCCGTTACCCCAGCAGTGTTGTGAGCTCTCAGGTGCCAAAAAGCTCTCAGAATTTTGAAATAAAGAAAATGCTGACCAGGAAATACAGTTTGCAAGAAGGAACATGCAAAAGAGCAAACTTTAAACAGACTGGGGTCTAAAAAACCACAAATACCAAATAAAATCTGATCACCAAAACCAAATAAGCAAAACAGAAAGTTGAAGCGAACATAGTTTAAAGTCTGTTAATGATCTTGTTTCAGCTTACCCTAGTTGACACTAAGCTTTGCTTAATAGAATTGTTTTTTTTGTTATTTTTCCAATGCACAGATAACAAGAATCTTGCGATGCCTTTCTAAATGTGTTTACAGTGACAACATTACACACAAGAAAACACCTGATCACATGTGTGTAATGAACATCATTGCTATAAACAACATAACCATAGACACAATATGAACCCACAAAATGGGTGCGTTTTCTGATGAAAACAATTAAAAAATTATATCACAGTGATGTCACCATCAGAACTATATGAAATAATAATACAAAAAAGACATGTAAAAAATTTAGTAATGGTAAACATCAATTACAGAGGTGAAACAAAAAAGTTTATTAACAGTCAGCAGGCTCTCACTTGTTTCACCTGGTGACACCTTGCTGGTCTACTGTTTGTCTGGAGTATCTTTATTGTCCACCTGGTTCTCGTCCTGTTCGCCTTTGCCTTTCTATCACTGAGGTGCCCTTGTAGAAGTGACATCCAGGGCAGAGACTACAACTCCAGCACATATTACTCCATTGTAGTCCATGTTTACTCATATACTAACTTTAAATAGACAGTGTGCTTTGCTTTCCTTATTACTTGCCTCTGTTATACTTTGCACATATCTAGACTTAGGCTGAGGCCATCTTTATTTCCTGGAATATACTTAAAAGGTAAATTAATTTTCCTGCATATACTGATAAATTCACTATGTAATTTTGTACCAAATTTTCATTTCGAGTTATCTGAAATAGACCAATTCTATGAAGGTACAATAATAACTGGTCTACCCATCACTAACCAATAGTGATAAGTGAACCCTGAGGAGTTTGCTTTGCAGTCAAATCAAGTTGAGGAGCATGCACTGATACAGCGCATAGCCACACCCGCCACGTGACGAAACAGCTCAGGAACCTGGTTGCCCCCCAGGCAGACGTTCGGTCCAGTCCCACCCTACGGAAATGACCATCTATCTGCTGCAGTCAGTTGTTACATGGGCGTCCCCTTGGCCTGGTCCAGCCACTTGGGTGCTCAGTAATGACGATCCTGTGAGGTGTATCACCCTTGGGGAATCGTACCACATGGCCATAGTGCTGTAACAGACCCTCCCTCACAATGCAGGTAATGTGCCTCATTCAGGACTCCATGAGCAAGCACAATTTCATACAAAGTCAAACCAGATTAACTCAAGGATTCTCTGAAGAGACACAGTACTGAAGAAGTCCAGTCTTCATCTCAGGTCACTGAATCACATCCATGTCACTCAAGCAACCTTGACGGGATCTCACAAAGTCTCAGGATGTCCTTCAGGGCAGCTCGAATAACTGAGTAGAATGACAAAGGCTGCAAAGAAACTTTGCCAAAATTCGCATTTGTGCTTGATGAGGGCCCTTAGTGCCAGGATGCAGTCAATGGTAGACATCTCAGGTGTAAAACCAGACTGCTCAGGTCACTGTAAGGTGGGCAAATAATCACGGCCCCTATTGAGGATGACCCTAGCAAGGACCTTACCTGGCACAGAGAGAAGTGTTATGCTCCTGTAGTTGCCGTAATCCAGGTGATCATCATATCCTTTCCAGACTATGATTTCAGCCAAATTCTGGAAATGATCAGGAACTTTGCCAGACTCTGCAAAATGTACTGAAGTCAATACGGATGGAGGAACCAAACTAGTTTTGAATGGATTATCATGGTGAAATGGTCTTTGCCCCTAAGGGCTAGGGAAGTGTCTGCCAACTATACTTATATTGATTATTGTGGTCAAATATGTGACCTGAGCTATAAGACAGCAGTGTGAACCACAGCATCACCACACCACAAACAACAAAAGGATCAGACAGAACGATAATCACAAACAAAATTCAACAAATCGCCACAGACTAACAATAAGTTACTGTTATAATCTTGGGAAACACTTTGGACATGCTATGAAGCAGCAGTGTGTGGCTGGCTCATTACATTGTTTGAAGTTGAGGCTCCAAGCAAGTAGGGACTTCTTTGTTGTTTCTTATCTATCTGTGGAGATGCTTCGCATTTTTTCTTCCATCAAGTGTAGAATAATAAATCTTACTCATTCACTGTTTCCAAGGAAAAAATAATTAAAATCTTTATTAGCAAAACATAGAAACATAAAGTATGTATATGGTTTTTAAACATGCTTTTCAGTATGTTAAATATTCAAGAAAAGTAAACAGAAAATCATAAGTTACTGAGTCACCTTAAGATTCTATATAGGTGCATTGTTTTTTTTCTTCCCTTGACTAATGAAAAGTAATATCTGTGGTATATGTAATAACATTTATTTTTGCAGCACACAAACCCAACACTAAAAATGATCTTTTCTTGCTGCAAGATTTGTGATTATTTTACCTGTTTTTACATATCTATTAAGTATTTCAATTCAATTTTTAAACTTTTAAATACAACTTTAGAGAGAGATAATTCCTTACTTTATCCTTTAGATGGCACTCACTGCACAGCACTGACTTATTTATCCAAACCAAGTTACCATAATACTGATTACACTGGAGCATGGAATCATCACACTCAGATTTTACATTTGCTTGGTTTTAGGAGCATGGAAAGGACACACACTGTGTTAATCCCAAGGAATCCCATTTTAGGGTTGTTTACCTCATGACAAAATGTTATCAAATTAAATGAGCTTTGTTAAGCTTCCAGTCCTTTTTTCAAAAATGTAACCCAAAATAATAAAATAAAGTAACATAAAATAATAAAATAAATGTGTAAAATAACAAATAGAAGTTATAGAATTAATGACCCTTTACTATTTCCAGCATTTAAATGATGTTTTGACTTTTTACTTTTTGTGTTCAGATTTTTGTTGCGTAATTTTACTTTCATAATTCTTTATTTCAGGATACATAAATTTTCATGTTTTTGATAGAAATTGATGCCTCTTTTAATAAAGATACCATTACATTGATTTAAAACTATAACAAGACTTTACTAACATTTATAATGGCTATTGCTTCCTGAAATTACCAATTTTTAATTTATTATTCAAACTAGAGGTTACCCCCTGCTCACTTTGCTCGCCAATCCCCCTGGCCTGTGATATGCACCAGCCACTTTGCATCTTTGTTGCTTGTGTTGTGAAGAGGGGGGCTGAACACACCCCAAGGAGACGCGGTCGCTCCTCTGAAAATCCCTTTCACTCGGTGATACAATGGGAAACAAATACAGTTTTTTTTACCTCCTCTTTGCTCAATCAACTGCTGCTGCTGCTATTGCTGCTGCCATGCCGCGTGATCTGCATCACGCGTGGCACTTCAAACATCTGAAAGCCTGTACAGCAGCTATCTTTGTCATCTACTCTGTGTCTTTTATTTCTGGCCCTGGGTGTAGTTAAATGTCTTGGCACAAAGACTGGTCTCGTGGGTGACGTGAGTTCTTGATATTTTATAGTTTATAATTTAAAAACGGAATAAGAATCTGAAAATCTAACAACATCACATTAAAGTTCGATAAATTCTGAAAAAAATTATACCAAACATATATATTTAGGTTTTAAAATAAGTCAGATTTAAAGCGTGACAAAAAACGTGATATAAAAAGTCACATAAAATCGTTGCACAAAATCGTTGCACTTTTGGGCTTAGGATTTTATATACAGTATAAGGAGTAGATATTGCATAGCTGCAAAACCTAATTTTCTACAGCTATTTCTTCAGTGTCCCGATGGTAAACCCCCTTAGCTTATCCTTAATTCTCATGTTTGCATGCTGATTGGATATTAGAGAAACTTTTCTTATTACAGTAGCACCACTGAAATCTGTTATTCTGTTCACTTGTATTGCAATGTGCTGGCATTCCTAAAGTTCAGTTCTGGGTTCAAAAATGACCAAAATGAAACAACTTTCCAAGAAACATGTCTGTCTAATCTCCATCCATCCATCCATCCATCCATTTTCCAACCCGCTGAATCCGAACACAGGGTCATGGGGGTCTGCTGGAGCCAATCCCAGCCAACACAGGGCACAAGGCAGGAACCAATCTCGGGCAGGGTGCCAACCCACCGCAGTCTGTCTAATGTTTCTAATGAAAATTTCATATGGCTGGTAGTTTGAGTTCATAAGCTAGTAATACATTTTTGGGACAACCCTTTTATTATGAAAACAGTAGATTTAGGGCAACATGCTTATATATTTATATTATGTAATATTTCCTAAAATACACTAAATGTCCAGATTATTAGGAACATTGGAACATCTACTTGTCCATGCAATTGTCTAAATAGCCAATCATGTGTCAGCAGCACAATGCATAAAATTATGCAGATACAGGTCACGAACTTCATTTAATGTACACATCAAACACCAGAATATGGAAAAAATGTGATCTCAGTGATTTTGACTGTGGTGTGATTGTTGGTACCAGACAGGGTAGTTTGAGTGTTTCTGTAACTGCTGATCTCCTGGGATTTTTACACACAACAGTCTGTAGAGTTTGAATAGCAATGATGTACTGGTGAGAAGAAGGAATATACTCTTAAGTTTGGATTTAGAAATCTCCATAGGTCTGATAAATTATGATTGATTACAAACTGTAATTGTTTTTGCAGTGTTAGATGTTATCACCATTGTTGCTGAAAAACTATTCAGGTCTGGATTTAAAACACAATTAAAGTCTCCAGCCATTATAATTTTATGAGTGTTCACATTAGGAATGGATGCAAATATGTTTTGAATGAAGTCTCTATTATTCACATTCGGTGCGTAGATTGAAATCACTTCACAATTAAATAATTACCCGTCACCATCACATGTAGTTATTCAGGATCAGATACTACATCTGATACTACAGAATAAATTGTTCTATGTATTATAATTCCCACACCTCTGGTTTTCTTTGAATATCTGGAGTGAAATATTTGGCCAGTCCACTCTCTTTGTAACTGAAACTGATCGTTGCTTAATAAGCAAGTCTCCTTTAAAAATACTATCTTGGTGTTTATACCTGTTCGGTGAGAGAATACTTTCTTTCTCTTTAATTTGTGATTGAGTCCTTTGACATTCCAGTTTACAAAGTTCACTATTTGGTCATAGAGACATTGCTTCTAAACTTTTGTTGGCATTTTACAGTATACTCTTAAAGTAGTACATTATTACTAGGGGAGGCACGGAGACGCAGTGGTAGCACTGCTGCCTCGCAGCAAGCAGACCTGATTTCGCTTCCCAGGTCCTCCCTGCATGGAGTTTGTATGTTCTCCCCGTGTCTGCGTGGGTTTCCTCTGGATGCTCTGGTTTCCTCCCACAGTCCAAAGACACGCAGGTTAGGTGCATTGTCGATCCTAAATTGTCCCTAGTGTGTGCTTGGTGTGCGGGTGTTTGTGTGTGTGTGCCCTGCGGTGGGCTGGTGCCCTGCCCGATGTTTGTTCCTGCCTTACGCCCTGTGCTGGCTGGGATTGGCTCCAGCAGACCCCTGTGACCCTATGTTAGAATATAGCGGGTTGGACAATGACTGACTGACTGACTGACTGACATAATTACTTAAGATAGCTTTACCCTTAATTTCCAATTTTGCCAGGAGCTTTGGCTATGAAGCTTATTGTTGTGTTGGTACTTAAAATTGTGGGAAATGAAAAGGATAGAATAGAACTAGCTTGCTTTCTTTCTCTCCCCCCACCCCCAGATCCCCTAACTCCCATTCTGCCGCCTCAAGTGAGGCTAGACCACACATCACAAAGTCACACTCATCTGACATGCCTAGAGACAGAGCACTTCAAAAAAAAAACAAGCCCCTCAGCAGTGGCGTAGAAAGATTAAAATGGAAATATCTATTGGTAATACAGTCCAAATACTATAAACCTAGAATATATTCTTAAACAGTCCCAAAAGAATAAACCCAGGGAATGAAGTTAAACAGTACCCATGGTGAAACAAATAACGTATGATAGTACAATCCTAATGCAATATAAAATATCCTATCTTATTATCACACAATCCTAATACAATTAACCAAGGGTAAGATGTTAACAGTCCCCTTTGAAAAAAAGGTTATAATTATAATTTTAATTAAAATGTAAAAGTAGTTGAGAAGGAAATAGAATGTACAGTATAATTACACCAAAAGTCTCATTGCGAATGGACCAAATTGCAGGTAAAATCTTTGTTACCTTGCCAGCACAAAATGTGACTCATGATCGTATTTTAAAGAGTGTCGGGATAAGTTTTCTTAGCTCTTTTTCTGCTTCACCTGGAGAAATGAAAATGTAGACTTTGCCTTGAATATCCACTCTCAATTTAGCAGGATACAAGAGGCTGTATCTGATTTCGGCTTTGCATAGGTGCTGCTTAATGCTATAAAATGCAGCATGTTTAGCAGCTGTTGAAAGTAAGAAATCAGAGAAAATACAAATGTGATTATTTTCAAATATAATCTATTGTTTTATTCTTAGCAGCAACATCAAACTTACTTTATATTGTAGTTTCTTGAACAATAAAGATTTGAGGCATTCAATCCATGTATGCGGTAAGCTGCTGATATCTTGGTGTCTGATTTAAAGTCCTCTTCAACTATTTTATAGACTGCTTCAGCTATGAATTTCACTGGGTTTGTACTTTCACAGTCTTCAGGGAGACCTTCAATTGTAATATTATTTCTTTTGTATTCATCTTCCAGCACAACTACTCTGTCTCCAAGCACTTTGCATTTGGATTTTATAGCCATTGCTTTTTCGTCAGCGGTGGATGCCAGTTGTTCAACTATTTTAATATAAGTCGTGAATGTTTGCTTAACGTCTTCAAGCTGAGCACCAAGTGCTCTAATTTTATTCTCAACCATATTCCCAGTTTCCTGTTTTATTTCCTCAATTTTTTCTAGCCTGCCTTTAAAGGTTGCCTTCAAGCAGCTTGCCTCAGAGCAGCTTCTCATTTGTCATGTTCATCTTTGTTATCATGTTATAGTTTCTTATATTCTATGTAACCTTCTTTATATTACTCTTTATCTCATATTCTTTCTTCTCACCATTACATCATTGCTACTCAAGAATTGATTATTTCTTTACAGATAACAATTTTTTGCCCACGATCAAATCTTGCAAGTATGATGCTATTGTTATCTCTGACCCTGCCCCTCTGGTCATGGAGCTCAAATCACTATTCCCTACATGCTAATCTCACAGCTAGTGTCTTAACCCCCTGTTATTAGCTGATGAGAACTATACAGAATGTACTCTATATCCAAGCAAATGTATTATTTTTTAGAGATATATACAACCTCAGAGGTCTCTGAAGGAATACTCTGGGAAACTCTGAAGGCGTTTTTATGAGGACAGATTATTTCATATCTCTCCCACAAAAATAAATTGGAAACCAAGAAGGATTCCGAGTTAATCAGTGAAATTACCAGAATAGATTAAGAACACACCAGGGGCATCATGCATAACACAAAAATACAAGGACAAATTGAGGTCTGAAGATACACATGCAGACAAAGGTACACAATATGAAAGCAGAAAAATTCAAAAGTATTGTAGCGTCCCACCCAGGTTGAGGGCTTTTTAGTTTTAAGTGCGTCCACTATTAATGAACATTCATTAGGATTAATGAATATCATTTGCTGTCATTGTCATTCACTTAACTTCCCTGAAGAAACAACTGGCAATACAACTAATGAGTTTACACGTTGTTGTCAAAGGGGTCAGGTTAGACTGCCTCCTTTAGATGAATATCCTGAATATCTACGGATGTTTCTAACTAACAATGTACCCGAAAGTAAAAACATTTTTGACTACAATAGATCCTACAATAGTTCATGCACTTTATCAACGATTTTACTACAAATGTTGTGTATAAAGAAGTATTCCAATAGGTCCTTCTAATGTGCCATGCTATGGGTTCTTTACTTCCTTTGTTCGTCATCTACACCTTTACAATTTGATATATCTCATACATTCATCAATGTATTTCAGGTTACCCAACCCCGGGGGTAGGCGAGCGAAGCGAACAGGTGGCGGAGCCCCCTTGTACAATCTAATGCGTATTTTCGATGCATTACAGATACTACAGCTAGATATTCTCAATGCAGAAGAACTGGATAAACTCACTTCAGAGTGGGAAAGCAGCAGGCCCTGATTGCTACCCTGCTGAATTTGAAAAAAAAATTAAATTAAGTTAGCTCCCCTATTATTAGCAACATTTATAAAAGCCAGAGACAATAAAACTCTACCTCAAACTTTTTGCCAAGCATTAATTACTGTCTTTCATAAGAAAAATAAGGACTTATTACAATGTGCATCATATAGACCAATCTCACTTCTCAATAATGACTTTAAGGTACTCTCCAAAGTTTTAACAAGAATTATTGAGAAAGTTCAGTAATCCCTCCTCGATCGCGGGGGTTGCGTTCCAGAACCCCCCGCAAGAGGTGAAAATCCGCAGAGTAGAAACCATATGTTTATATGGTTATTTTTATATTGTCATGCTTGGGTCACAGATTTGCACAGAAACACAGGAAGTTGTAGAGAGACAGGAACTTTATTCAAACACTGCAAACAAACATTTGTCTCTTTTTCAAAAGTTTAAACTGTGCTCCGTGACAAGACAGAGATGACAGTTCCATCTCACAATTAAAAGAATGCAAACATATCTTCCTCTTCAAAGGAGTACGCGTCAGGAGCAGAGAATGTCAGAGAGAGAGAGAAAAGCAAACAAATCAATAGGGCTGTTTGGCTTTTAAGTATGCGAAGCACCGCCGTATAAAGCAGTTGCAATGAAGGCAGCAGCTCACACCCCCTCCGTCAGGAGCAGAGAATGTCAGAGAGAGAGAGAGAGAGAGACAGATAAAAACAAACAATCAAAAATCAATACGTGCCCTTCGAGCTTTTAAGTATGCGAAGCACCATGCAGCAGGTCGCTTCACGAAGCAGCTGCACAGAAGGGAGCAACGTGAAGGCAATCTTTCAGCATTTTTAGACTAGCATCCGTATCGTCTAGATGTGCGAACAGCCCCCCTGCTCACACCCCCTCCGTCAGGAGCAGAGAATGTCAGAGCAAGAGAGAGAGAGAGAAAAGTAAGTTGGGTAGCTTCTCAGCCATCTGCCAATAGCGTCCCTTGTATGAAATCAACTGGGCAAACTAACTGAGGAAGCATGTACCAGAAATTAAAAGACCCATTGTCCGCAGAAATCTGCGAACCAGCAAAAAATCTGCGATATATATTTAAATATGCTTACATATAAAATCCGCGATAGAGTGAGTTCTTTTTCAACACAATTTTGCTGTCTGCATGGCAAAACTTAAACAAGACACACATAGATGGTCTATCCTCCATCTTTTTTTAGTAGGAAAAATCAACGCTGTCAAGATAAATATCCTTCCAAAGCTTCTTTTTCTATTCCAAAGCATCCCCTTATACGTTGATCAATAATTTTTTAAGAAATTAGATTCAATCATAATCTTATTTATTTGGAATTCGAAACATCTACGCATCCAAAGGGCCCTCCCTACAACAACTTACTGAGCAGCAAATATACAAGCTATAAAAACCTGGACATTGACAGAAATGGATGAGCTTTGGTCCGCAGTAGAAGTAACCTTGCAGTACTTCTTTATATTTCTTGCTTTGTACCCCAGTAAATACAAGTTATTGTCAATATACTAAAAACCCAATTGTTCTTCATTCACTCAGAATATGGAACAAATGTAGCAAGCACTTCAGGATAGAGAAGTTTTTGTCTGTTGCAGCTAAACGTTAGCCACCTTTTTCCACCCTCTCAAACTTACACAGTGTTTAATGTTTGGAAAACATATTGGATTAAATCATTTAGAGATTTGATTAATAGATGATTGTATATACAGTAGATAATGTCTTTGCATCCTACAAACAATTACACTTCAAATGTAACTTCCCTTCAACATAATTATTCCACTATTTCCATATTAGAAACTTTGCCAAACGAAATCTGCCCAATTTTCCTCACCTCCCACCTATTTCTATTCCAGAATAAGCATTTCTATAATATATAAAAAATATTTTAACATCCCTTCCTTTCAAAGATCCCAGAGTACAGTGGGAAAAGGATCTCTTACTCAACATTTTAGAAAAGGAGTGGAAGGTGAAAAATGCACAGAATTCACTCTAGCTCCATATATGGAAAGCATATAGTTATTGAGCTTAAAATCTATTATCAGGCACATCCAAAATGTTTCCAGGGCAAGATCCAACCTGCGATCTTTGCCATCTACATCAATCCTCACTGGGCCACATGTTTTGGGTGTGCACCAAATTAACATCATTCTGGACTAAAATCTTTAACACTCAAGTACTTTCACAATTACTCATCTCATAAGTACTTGTGTGGTGTGCTTTATTTTAAAAATGGCCTTACTTTATGTTAGAATGGCTATTTACAGTATATGCATGCTGTGAGGGTGTAAAATAAAATATTGCAGTTTTAAATTGTACATGTCTTTAATGTAATTTAATACCATCTACTGAATAGTATGACACAGTCTAAGACTATCTAAAAATATATATGATCCACTTCTCCAGTGCTCATTCGTCACTGGCCCCACTTTCATCTACTGCAGGATTTGCACTTATATCACATTTCACTTCATTTGTTAAATGTTCTTTGCAGACAAAGTCATTGCATGAAAAACATCTCATTGTTGTTATACATACGTAAGTACCTGGGCAGTGTACCAAATGCAGCATATGGAACTTGCGACTCTGCATCCACTCATGAAACCGGCTGGGGGCACACTGGAGAGAAACCATTGCGACACTGTACTTTTGTAGTGAATCGAGCTAAGGATAAATGGCAGATGCTGCTGGTAGGTTCAAGTGAAAGGATGTACAAAATACACCAGCATGAGTAGTTAAGGGTTAAATGCCTATCAGACAGCCTTGGTGTCACAGCCCTCCTAATCCACTAACAGCTTTGGTTGGTGTACTCCCAGATGGTCTTGAAGTGGAGGAGGATAAACTGTAATTGCCTTTACTTGACTACTAGCACATAGACTTATCTTCCTCAACTGGAAGAATCCTAACTCACCTCTTTTAAGTCAGTGGGTAACTAATGTTTTTTACTATTTGAAATTGGAAAAAATCTAATCCTCACTTAGAGGATTTGTTCAAAATTTTTTAAAAACCTGGCAGGATCTAGTCAATAACATTTTAGAATAAGCATTTATATTAGGGAAAAGGAGTCTCTTCCCTCATTTCTACTCTTAAAGGTTTACTCTGGCTGCTGGCCTCTCTTTCTCTCGGGTGAGGATTGAATTTAGTTCTGTTAAGCTTGACTTGATTGTATGGAATGTTACTTGCTTTTAATAAAATCAGTAAAAAAAAAACAATCTGTAGAGTTTACTTAGAATCCATCCATCCATCCATTTTCCAACCCGCTGAATCCGCCCACCGCAGGACACACACAAACACACCCAGCACACACTAGGGCCAATTTAGAATCGCCAATCCACCTAACCTGCATGTCTTTGGACTGTGGGAGGAAACCGGAGTGCCCGGAGGAAACCCACGCAGACACGGGGAGAACATGCAAACTCCACGCAGGGAGGACCCGGGAAGTGAACCCGGGTCCCCAGATCTCCCAACTGCGAGGCAGCAGCGCTACCCACTGCGTCACCGTGCCGCCCTTTACTTAGAATCATACAGAAAAACAAAACACATCTAGTGAGTGGCAGTTCTGCAAATGGTGATGACAGAGGGCAGAAGAGAATGGCCAGATTGGGTTGAGCTGACGGCCAGGGGACAGTAACTTGGATAACCACTCTGTAGATTTGTGGAGAGCAGAAATCCATCTCAGAATGCACAACACATTAAATTTTGAGGTGGATGGGCAACAACAGCAGAACACCATATTGGGTTCCATCAGCCAAGAACAGAATTCTGAGGCTACTGTGGGCACAGGCTCATGAAAACTGGACAGCTGAAGACTTGAAAAACGTGGCCTCGTCTGATGAATCTTAATTTTTATTGAAGCACAAAGATGGTAGAGTCATAATTTGGTGCCAACAGCATGAATCCATGTAGCAAATCTGCCTAGTGTGAACAGTCCAGGCTGGTGGTGATAACAACATAAACATTTATTTATGTAGTACATTTCCATACAAACAGTGCTTTACAAGATGAAATAAAAGGAAGTTAATATAAAACATAAACAAACTAGATTAGGCAATAATGTTATACAGTACGTAACGAAGAAAAAGGTAAGGTCAAATGGTCAGGAGGACAGAAAAAACAAAAAACTAGTTAGGCTGGAGAAAAAAAAAACAAAACTTGCAGGGGTTCTAATGCCTAGAGACCACTCAGGCCCCACTGGGTATTCTACCTAACATAGTCTAAATCAGTCCTCATGGTTTACAGGCTTCAACTGGAAGAATTTGATGATGATGGTCATGTGGACATCGAGGCGACCCGCCATTCAATCTATAAACACAGGGGGCAGCAAGGTACCTTGATCAGGAGTTAGTGATACAGATTGGCACCACAGATGAACCAGAAAAAACAGCAGAGAATAATACAGATTAGTAATGAACTGCAGAACTCAGAGGAAAATGATAATTCAATGCCCATATAGGATAACAGGGATACAACTAAAATGTAGCTCCGAAAACGCCATTTTAAAATAATAAGGAATTAGCAGTTTTTTAAATTGTTCTGCAGTATTAGCCTGGTGAATTTATATTGACAAAGTAATCCAAATTTTAGGTGCATAACAGCAACTCATCACTTCTTTTCAGGTTGGCTCATGGAATTATAAGCAGACCTCCATTTGAAGATCTGAGGTTATGACTTGAAGTGTAAGAGGACAAACATTCCAAAATATAGGATGGGGCAAGATTATTTAAGGCTTTGTAAACCATTAGTAGGATTTTAAAGTCAATTATAAATGACATGGGGAACCAATGTAAAAAAGCTAAAACTGATGAGATGTGCTCAGATTTTCTTCTTCTAGTTAAGATTCTTGCTGCTGCATTCTGCACTAACAGTAACCGATTGATATTTTATTTTTTGGATAGCCCTGTAAGGTGTGTGTTATGGTAATATAGTTGACCGAAAACAAAAGCGTGAACTAATTTTCCAGCTTCTTGTAATGTTATAAGAGCTCTAACTTTTGCTATATTCATTAAGTAAAAAAATGCAGTCCTTGTATTATAATTAATATGTGATTTAAAATTTAGGTCAGAGTCAATAGTTAGACCTAAATTCTTTACCTCCTGCTTGACTTTTAAGCCTAAGGGATCGTTTATTTCTAATACCCTCACTATATGCATTATACTGTATCTAAAAAGTAAGATTTATGTTTTCTCCTTGTTTAGTTTGAGAAAGTTACTGCTCAGCCATTCGGAAATGTAACTACAACACAGGATTAGAGAGCCAAGAACGTCAGGGTCATCAGATACTATTGATAAATACAGTGATGGTGGTGTAATGGTGCAGAGAATGTTTTCTTGGCACACTTTGAGTCCACCAATACAAATCAATTATTGCTTCTTTGCCATGGCCTATTATAATTCTATTCCTGACTGTTGCTGCTGGTAAGTAAGGAAGGATCAAGCATGGGTCGTTTTAAAAGATTTAGTGAAAATTCAAAGCAAACAGTCCATACAAGAACAAAGAAAAAGGTTGTTACATAGAATAAAAGGCCAAGAAATGGAAAAATGTTTTTTCTTGTTAAAGTTCAATTATTTCTATACTTAAGGATGAGTTACTTCTCTATTCTTTATTTCACATTCAGTATGTTCTAAATGTATGGCTCTGCACATACAACTGAACACGTTAAGGCATGGTTTAAAACCTTGTGCTCTCCATGCCTTGCTCACGGCAAGGCAGGTCACTAACTGAGACTTATCTGTAGTCTGAGAGAAAAGAAATAGTTATAATATATCAATTCAATTCAGCTTGTGGGGGTTATAAGAATCTGCCATAGACTATGCACAAATATATAGGCAAACATTTAATATAACTTAAATAACTAGCAAATGGCTCTTACACTGACCATTCACATCCCTTCATTGCCACTATCTTATAATGGCTACTTTTAGTATGATAACACATGTGGAAGATGGCCCGGACACAGACAGGTAGACATTGTTGCAAAGCACCACACACGTTTATTTAAAGTAATATCTACAATAATGTGAAGCACACAACCCAATACTCCCCCAAAGTCCAGGCCTCACACAATGCCTCTCTCTCTAGGTCCACCTCCACTCCTCTCCTCCGAGCTCTGTCCTTCTATTCTCCCGACTCCAGCCATCGAATGTAGGGAGGCGGCCCCTTTTATCTTCACCCGGACGTGCTCCGGCTCTCCCTGGTGCATGCACCCGGAAGCACTCTGGGTGTCCCTGGTGTGATGAATGGCCAGCGGTTCAGTCCAGCCGGGACATCCCTGAGAGAAAAGAATGGAGGAAGGCAGCCTTTTCAGGGCACTGCATCCCCCGGGATGCGAGGTGGCAGCTCCCCTGGACGGCAACGGTTCCCCGGATTCCCTCAAAGCCTCCTGGGATGTGGAGTCCATTTCCTCAGCCCTGCTGGGTGCCGTGGGTCCTGCCAGGGGGAGCTCACAAAGAACCTGGGGAATACTACTGTTAAGACAACCCGGAAGTACTTTGGAGTCACAAGGACGAAAGCCCGTAGTACTTCCAGGCTACTTAAGAGAGGATGATGTGGCGTTTAACCCCAGAGGAACACTTCTGGGTTATGGACTATTTAAAGGACTGGTGAAGACCCAACAAAGACAGCTAGAGTTGGGAGGTTGGGTGACTAAGCTGCTGGGAGTGGAGGATTGATTATTGTATTGATTATTGTTGATTATTATTTAGTATTCTGCGGTGGGCTGGCGCCCTGCCCGGGGTTTGTCTCCTGCCTTGCACCCTGTGTTGGCTTGGATTGGCTCCAGCAGATCCCCGTGACCCTGTAGTTAGGATATAACGGGTTGGATAATGGATGGATGGATTATTTAGTATTGGAGAATTGTGGAGTGTGTGGTGCTTTGTGCACTGTATTGGAAAAAAATAATATTAAAATTCTTCTTGGTGTTTTTACAAGTGTGTCCTGGACGTCTGTCTGGTGAGTTTCATGGGGCAACAGCGCCTCAAGCGTCCACACTGGTCTTTGTCCCCCCAGGACTTCCAGATGTCGCAGAAGTGCTGAGGACCAGGGCTCTTCTGGCATTAGGGTGCCCCCTGGCGGTGACCACGGGCCCCTATAGGGTTGAGCTTCTAAGCTCTGTTCCTGTGGTCCCCAAAGCCACTAGGGCGGTCACCCCCTCGTGGTCTGGAGGAGGTGTAATCCCTCCTCCGGTCCTTCCGGGTGTCCCAGCTGGGTACCACCCCCATCTGCTTGCCACACACACCATGCCACAAAGTAAAAGTCATCTCAAGCTGATTTCATGAACACGACAATGAGCTCAGGGGTTTAAACAGTAACCCAGTCTGAATCCAGTTGAACACCTTTGAGATGTGCTAGAATGGGAGATCCACAGCATGAATGTGCACCTGACAAAATCTGCAGAAACTGCATGATATAATGGTGTCAACAGAATCTCAAAGGAATGTTTCCAACATCTTGTGGAACCTATGCCAGGAAGAACTGAGGCTGTTGTGAGAGCAAAAGGGGGACCTATCCAGTATTAGTATAGTGGCCTTAATAATTTGCTCAGTGAGTGTATATTGTAATGATTCTAGAGAGTACAATTTTTTTTTCTTACCAAAATTGCTGGGCTAAAGCATGATTTTTAAAAAACATTTCAAGTAGCTTTGAGTTGATCTTACAGCTAATTGCGGTCCACAAGTTTATATATATGATGGCAAACACTAAGGATGTCACTTCTATTTTACATGTAAGCTATTACCCTCCTCTTCTGGAAATTAGGTGAATTAAAAAAAGCAGAAACAGGGACAGAATTACGATAGTGTTACATAAATTTATATTGTGGCGGGCGACCGGGTCCCATGCCCGGCCAGGAAGACCCTTCTACTTATGTTCCGGGGGAGCAGCCATGGGCTCCTCAGTACCTCCCCTGGGATGCTTGGTGGCAGCCTCCGTGGCTGACGATGGTGCCTCAGTTTCCCGCAGGGTTCCATGGGAGATGGAGTTCTCCACAACCCTGTGGGGATCTGGGGTGGCCTCCAGGGGGTGCTGCATGGGTCCTGGAGCCAGCTTGGACAACTCTACAGCCCCGCCCGGAAGTGCAATCAGGAACAGGTGATCAAGCACCGGGAACACTTCTGGGTGGGCTATAAAAAGGACAGGCAACCACCACTCAGGGCCAGAATCGGGAGGAAGAGGATGAGGTTGATTGGGAGGAGTGGTGGTGCCAGAGGAAGGATTGTGTTGTGTGGAGTTATGTGCTTTTGGGACTGTGTATTGCCTGTGGGTTTCATGAGGAAGACGTGCCCCACAAGTGAAGAAAAATAAAAGTCCTTTGTGTTTTACATGTGTGTCAGTGTAAGTCTGTGTCAGGCCGGGCGCAATACAGCGTCCATATCACAATATGCTTGAAGCCAATGCTTTTTAGTCAAATACTTCTTCTTCTTACTGTTGCTTTCTGACCTCTCATTCAGGATTCTAGCATTTTCTTTTATGAGTATCAGTAATTTAAGGGAAATTAGCAGGTAGAGAATAATGCAGGTGCAAACTTGCATGGATCACATTATCACTAACATAAAGGAGAAACAAACTTGCAAATAAGGCTGTTCATTTTAGATTCATCCAATAAATGGAGGAGAAATATCTAACCTTGTGAGTATAAAATGCTGCAGTGGCACTTTCCATAAAATATTTTGAGGATATAATCCAAAAAACAGATGGGAGTGCAGGCCAATATATGTGAGGTGATGGGTGGGGAGTGAGTGCTGCAGGATTAACAAAAGATAGATGTGGATATACGTATTGTACGGCCCACCTTTGTAAATGTGAAATAGCATTGTATTAAATAAGTTTCACAAACCTCAGAGCCCAAAAAACTGAAGTTATGAAGAGCTGAGATTAAAGATTACCTTTTAAACATCTGTGTTTCCTTGACTTTGAAGTTCTGTATGTCTTCGAGGCTTTGTTAGAAGTACTTGATTAGAAAATGTTTGCTTAAATATCTTGTTATGTACTGCACATAATGAGATCATTACTTCTAACTTAGACTACAGTGGGAAGCGCAAGGAACATTCTGTATCTGCAGACTCGGGGAAATGATGTGCATTGAAATAGAGCTGTTTGACAATTTGCATTTTTAATATAATGTTCAAATCCTCTGAGCTGACACAGAAAAATTCATGCTTTTGTGATAACACTTCAGGCAGGATTTACAGGCAAAGGCTGTACTCAAAATAACTGCAGTAGAATTTTTGGACTGGTATGCTAAAGTTTCTTTGAAACACAGACAGACTGTCTGGAGCTGAGATAAAGATGGTTTTGCATCTGCAGCGTGCTGCTTGTAGTGAAAGTCATATTTGCACAGTCAAGCTGTACCATGATGAGAGGAAAATGTACACATACTAGAAGATAAAATGTCTGCAAGGCTAAATGAAATGTGTTAAGAGTATAATCATGATATGTAACCCCTGACATGCTATGGGGTTAAACATGGTTTTAAACTCTCAGCTGAAGCGATTTGAATGCACATAAAGTCACCATCCTAGGAATTGACTTCAGGCCTCTGGGATTAACAAAGTGTGTCACTGTGCTATAATAAATAGTGCTTAAATTTAAAACTTAAATAAGAGGAAATGGCATGAAATGTAACCCAGTTAGTTAAAGAAGAAGCATATACTAGCATATGATATTATGTAAGTAGCATATTATTTATTGGTATTATTTCCTTAGATTGGCAATTCATTTTATATTCTCTATTAAGTAGGATCCAAGACGTATGTGTATTTTTACTGTTATAGTAAAGGAATTACAATATCATAATTTTTTATAAAGTATACAATATCATCCTAATATAGTCATGTCACCAACAAGAAATCCATCAGCCGTTTCTACATCCTCACCTGGACATGCTGGCTATAAACTCAGAAAATACTTGATCAGCCAGTTGAGCTTAAGTAAACTCCTTCTGCTCAAGTAAGCAAGTGAGCTTTTGACTTTCTAACTACAATTGCTAGGGTGTCATATTATGTGCTGGGCTCTTTCTCTTTTTAGCCCCTTGCTACAAGTCTGAAAGAGTGCACCAAAACTTTTTCAAACTAATCACATTAATGCCAGTTACATTACATGACTTTTAGTCATGAGATATGTCAGATATGCCAACCATAGCCACTGATCTTGTCAATGAAATATGTCACTTTAGATTGCTGAAAACTGCAGGGCCTGTACATTTTACCAACTGAGTTGCAATCTTCCAGTACAGTTGTGCTCGCCCGTTTTTCTGACAGCCAATGGCGTACTGCCTGACTGAGCTGGCGCTGTATTTGTGCTGTATGAAGGGTAAGCAGCTGTGGCAAGTTCAGTAGCAATCTTGGCTCTTTTTTGCTTTTTTGTCATGGTCTGTAAACACAAGACATTAGACAGAGGAGCTTCTCTTCTGTTTATGAGATCCAAAGCTCCTGCATTCCTTATTCCCTATCACTTCATTAAATACATTATGCTTCTGGATGAGCATTTATTGATTGCCAGCGGTCATGCACACACAGCCCGTCCTAATGACTAAAGACAACGTTTATCAGAGTGAGTCACAGACTAGCTGTAGTGAGTCACTGGGCACGTCACATTACACAACTGGCTTCACAGGAGTGTGCTGCTGACTGCCTCCGAATCACTAAGATTATGTAAATAAAGGCTGACTGAAAACCACTGGAAAAAGTGTCTAATGTGACATAGCCTCAAGTGACCAGTTGAAAGACTGTGAGGCCTAAAATATTTATGAGAAAGGTGGAATGCTGTTATCCATCCATTATCCAACCCGCTATATCCTAACTACAGGGTCATGGGGGTCTGCTGGAGCCAATCCCAGCCAACACAGGGCGTAACGCAGGAAACAAACCCCGGGCAGGGAGCCAGCCCACTGCAGGGAATGCTGTTATGCATTTTTAAAACTACCACTATCAGCCATACACATTTTTATAATATATTTATATTCTTTAAGTTAGTACTGTTGTTTTGTACTGTACTCTTGTTTAATACTCAGCAATATTTTCTTTAATTGTACAATTCCTTATTAATATTAGGTATTACACTGATTTAAACACACATAGTGAAGAGATTACAATTAATGAAGCAATCATCTCACTAACAACTAATGCACTACAATTGGCACCTGTTGGTCATATTGTCCAGCTAAGCTTGTATTGAAGTAAGATGCAGATTAACTGCACATTTGGAATGGCTACATCTGTGACATTATGACAGTGAATATTACCTTAGTAAACACATGGTAGCCAGGAACACTCCACAGCTGGCTATTCTTAAGTATATTTGTATTTTGTTTTGTTTTATAACTTGCCTTGTGTTGGTGTGTGCCTTTTTGATAATTTCAAAAGGCCAAAGGTAATCCAAATTTCTATCTATCTATCTATCTATCTATCTATCTATCTATCTATCTATCTATCTATCTATCTATCTATCTATCTATCTATCTATCTATCTATCTATCTATCTATCTATCTATCTATCTATCTATCAGCAAGCATTTTAAATGATTTGATGACTCGTTCAGAGTGAGATTGCTAGAATGACATAAAGTTGACTGGGTAAATGACATAAAGAAACTGGGAGGAAAATCAGATGTTTATTGCTGCTGTTGTTTCTAGCATTCTACCAGTCGCTAATATACTGCTCACCTTTTGTTCTTTTCTTGTTTCCATTGTAATCATAAAGAGGAACAAATTAACACAAAAAGGGATAGGGTACCAGCCAGTAATCTTGTTTAAGGTTACTGTGTTGAAAAAAGAGCAAAACAAATAGCATATAAGGGTGCAAAATGAAAGACTTATAGCAGATCAAAAGAAAAGAAATAGGAATAGATCCTTCCACCTCAAGAGCTGATCTTCAAATCAATGCCTACTTCCAGATCTTTATAGAGCTGACCCATGGTGGAACCTAAAGATGGGCCACTTGTTATCCGCCTGGAGAACATCTGAACTGCAGGTAGAAAATTAGAAGGAGTTAGTGACAGCACCCCCTCTCTGTTCGGAGTGGTACTGCTTACTTTTTTAAAACTTTGAAGATGTCCCCTAAGTGCACATGCTTGATATGCCCCCCATAGTGTGTCCTCAGTAGAACATACAGACCTAACTGAGAGGTTGTGGGCACAAGACAGACGAAGATGTCCCTCAAGCGCATTTGCTTGACATCAGTTATTTCCAGTATACTGTATGTAAACTTGGCACCCTACCCGGGATTGGTTCCTGCCTTGTGCCCTGTGTTGGTTGGGATTGGCTTCAGCAGACCCCCGTGACCCTGTGTTCAGATTCAGCGGGATGGAAAATGGATGGATGTATCTATGTAAACTCCTGATTTCGTGGTGTCTGCTTCACTGCCAGATAAACAAGTGTGATTCAGTGAGGTGATGTGCTATTTGGTTGCCTTGGTGAGGGATTGTTTGAAATTTAAAAGTAATTAAAGCCTCTTGCTTATGATTTAAAATATTGTCCTTGCTTTGAAAGTAGTTGCTGAGTGCTTCAAAATATTTATTGCTGAAATGTATAGGAAAAAAGCAAATTTTAATCAAGAGTTAAACAATATGCTTGATTGCGCTTTATTACATTTTTTTAATTAGGAATCATACATTTCTATTTTTAGTCACCTTGACATATGAAAGAAGACATGAAATAATGTAGTAGAAATAATAAATCAAAACAAAACAACATGAAGAACTCTTCAACTTCTTACCCTGATTATTCCGAATTTGGCTAAAGAGTGGAGTGAGTGTCTGTCAGTCTGTTCATTTAGCTGAGAGCAATGACAGGAGAATGCGTTGCCAACTTACATTTGTATAGCTTATTACCACTAAATAACATAAGCACTAAGAATGAAGTAAAAAGGCATTGTTCAGGGCAGGAGTGACTTTTGAAGCAGGGGCCAACTCATTTCACGCCTATTCAAATTTTAATTGGTAATTTCTTTTAGGCAGGCACACTTCGACATATTCCCATTTAATGCACGCATTATATTTTTTCATAAAGAGGCTGAGATCAAGGTCTCTTTCCTGCCTTCATCTCTTAATGACAGCTGAAGCAATTTTCAAATGCCGATCTAGCATGACCTGGTTATGATGCTTTGAAGATGTCCTGCCGAATCATGCTGAATGCACTCGTTTCCAAATGCAATGTGCCACTCTCTGCTGCGCTATTGGCATATTCATTTTTTTGTTTGAGATCTGTAGTAACAAAAACAGGAAGATCAATAAAAGAGAAGCTCATAGCACTTTTATTAATTTCTAATTGGTTTAAGGATCCGTCCATTCTATGAAGCATTCCATTCCTATATATACACTGTCACACATGTGAGCTTGGAAGGCAGTCAAAGGGCTTAACTCAGGGTAATGACATGCCAGACCAAAACTTGGTAATGAGCACTAATGCCTGTTATTCTCTTTCTATGGACCTCAAGAAGGAAAACCTGTGTGAAAACATCACTTCCACCTCTAATCCTGCTCTCACTTCCAGTCCCTGATGATGATCTCACTTCCACTTCCTGCCCTGTCATTCTTACAACACATGGTACTGGGCCAAAATTGCCAAAAAAACTGTGACAAGATTGGGACCACTCCTAGGTAGACCCCATTACCCAGAATGACCACTAAGAAGACATCACCTTCTTGACAGAAGGTTACAGAAAAACAAGGAATTACAAACAGGATATCAAAAGAAGGGATAACACAGACAAATGTCAGTAAAACACAATGAAAATGAAGTGTTTCATTATTTTGTAACCATGAAGGTTACATAATAAGGCAATCCTCACTGGCCCCTAAGCCTCACATTTTTTGCATACTCCGTTCCCACCTCCTGCCTGCATTCTCTAATGTTGGTCTCCTCTTCCTAATTCTCCACTCTGCCAGGTGAGGCTCTGATTCTACTCTGCTCCCAAATCCACACGCCCCTGAGAAAGGAAGAGGAGGCCTTTTAAAGGCTGTCATCTAAAATTCAGGTTGACATGTGTTGATCGTTTACAAGATTTCGTTTAAGATAAGATGTTAAGAAAAACCTTTTCTGGTGTTTCAGATTCTCAGATGTTGATATCTGCCTTGTTATTTTGACATGACTCCAATCCCCTTTTAGCCCAAAATGTTCGGACTCTGTCATTAACTTTACCCCAGTGAGCTGAATCTGTGCTGCAGGGGTCCTCATCAGCTGTAATCAGAGTTGTTTGCAGAGATGAAGCCTTTGCAGTCACTGGCACTGGCAGTAATCTATCTTTCACTATGCCAGCTGCTGAACCTGCCTCAACTTCTCGCACCACAGCTGATTCCATCTTGTCCTCTTTGATGCAATGAGTCTGACTGCAGCCTGCAATAGGTATGCCATTGGTCACATAACAGCAACAACATCAGTCACATAACATCCTTTGTGTCAGATAACCCTCTCACCACCCTAGTTATAACCATAAGTTTAACCAGGCATTCAATGGCCATTTCATGATTGACGTTGTGGGTGTTACATGATGTGATTCTAAGGTACTGTGTGATGCAATTGCACTCCACTGACATTGTCTGCCTGAAACACTGAAAACTTTATTATCAAAGTGGTTTGAAAAATTCAGTACGTTTTTGCATCTTTCTTAACGTCTCATATTTTTCCTTTTTGTACTCCACTATCATACCTTCTATGATCTGCATTATTACACTAACAGAACATCAAAAAAAGTTAGCCAGCACTACCCCAAAATGTTAAGAGTCACATAATGCTGTTATTGACAGAAGCTCTGACCAATCAACAAATGAAAAAAAAAATCGATTGACATGCAACTAAACTGATTACACCTCTGTCATCTAAAATTCAGTATATTTCTTCATGTGGAAGTAATTTGTGTAATCATTTTATAAGGGACTCAATCGACCAGTTTAGGTGCAATAATAATCTGTCTTTGGGCATCTGTTGGTGAAGAAAGATTCACGGATCTTGACTTTGCTGACGTTGCTGTGATCTTCGCGGAGTCAATGGAGGCTCTGATCGGGGTGCTCAAGAGACTGAGTGAGGAGTCTGAGTGTCTGGGCTTGCGAGTGTCCTGAATAAAAACCAAGATCCAGGTCTTTAATGACCTCTTAGGCACAGCCATCAGCAGTGTGTCTGTCTGCGGAGAGAGTGTCGACCTTGTCAAGAGTTTTACTTACCTCGGCAGTGACATTCATGTCTCTGGTGACTCTTCCTGTGAAGTCATTAGACGGGTTGGGAGAGCATGGGGGGGGGGTCATGAGGTCGCTGGAAAGGGGTGTGTGGCGCTCCCGATATCTATCCAAAAGGACAAAGGTCCAAGTATTTAGAGTCCTTGTGCTTCTTGTCTTGCTATATGGTTGTGACACGTGGACGCTATCCAGTGACCTGAGACGAAGACTGGACTCCTTTGGTGCTGTGTCTCTCCGGAAAATCCTTGGGTACCGTTGGTTTGACTTTGTGTCGAATGAGCAGTTGCTCATGGAGTCCCGAATGAGGCACATTACACTGCACTGTGAGGGAGTGTCAGTTACGGCACTACGGCCATGTGGCGCATTTCCCCGAGAGTGATCCAGCTCGTAAGATCCTCATTGCTGGGGACCCAAGTGGTTGGACCAGGCCAAGGGGTCGTCCACATAACACCTGGCTGCGGCAGATAGAGGGTCATTTCCGGAGGGTGGGACTGGAGTGTGTCTACTTGCTGGGTTGCAAACCGGGATCCCGAGTTGTTTCATCGTGCAGTGGGTGTGGCAACGCATTGTACCAGTGTATGCTCCTCAACTTGACTTGACTTGACTTGCAAACAAGAAGAAGAAGAAATATTTATTCATTCACTTGTATTAATAGTAGTTTTTGATTGTCTATACGTTATCCTTCGACTGTGGGTGAATCCCCAAAATAAAAAGTCCATTAAATAAATTATAATGAGACATGCCTGTGATGTGGTCTGGATCAGTGAAGTATTGTAATTCTCATGCCTGAAAAGAAAGAACATAAAAATTTTGCTTATGAAAACAATTATATGGTTGCTTTGTAGATCTGGAATTCATGAGAGGATGGTAAAACAAAAAATGTTTTTAAATAAAATGAATGCCAACTCTTGAATGCAGTTTACCAGAAGGCAAGTGCACTCTTAAAAATAATGGGTCTTTCATGGCACTATACTGGCTTGTGTGGTTCGTCATAGGCCCATTGCTTGACGAAGAACCATTTCATTCTGGGAAGAGTTCTTTGCACAATAAGTCGGTTCTTGGAGGTCTGAAAAGGTTTCTAATGTATGGACAAAAATCTTAAATGTATGGAAGGCTACCTATCAGGATACTAACAGAACAAGAAAGAAGGAATTAGGCCTGTGTGATTGTATGCAGCAAGAGTCATTTTAATACCAGAAACTCAACAGTATATCATTAATCTGCTACCATCCATATATGTCTTTTTATAGATTATATAAACAAATAAAGGTTCTTTCTGCATCCTTCATGTGGGTGGTTCTTTTGGGAACCCAAACTGGTTTCCCTTTAGCATCACTCTGAAGAACCACTTTGGAAGCTTTATTGTTAAGATTGAGGAGACTTGAAAGCAAAATGGAACACAATTCCCTGATATAATGAGACCAATGTTACCTTTTTTAGTCTCATCACCAAGTGCCACCACACATCTTTGTGAGTACCTGCCTTTAAGTATGGGGGGGGTGCAGAAGGAGGACATTGGAAAGCTCTTGTGCCTCAGGGCATGGAAAAAATGTAAAGAAAGAAGCCAGCATTGACAAGGCACAGATTTCATGAGGAAAAAAGGAGAGGAGGAGTCAAATCTATATTACTAAACGACAGTTGTATATATGCACGGACGCAGGATGACGGACGCAGGACTCATCGAAGCGCACGCGCACTGCGACTCAGCGCCCCAGAGTCAAACCCAGCGGCTTCCCAGACTCAGTAGGTAGCACCAAAACAACACAACACAACCTGTAAACTAAACTACAGGTCACAATACAACCGCCGCCCGAACGTGCACACCACTGCATATAAAACCTTTGTTTAGTAATGTTTACGAAGGTTGTATATATGCACGGATGCCAGACGCAACCCGTAACTAAAAGGCGAATGCACACTCGCACAGCACCCAACAGTCAAACCCAGCGGCTTCCCAAAGTCAGTAAGTGGCGCCCAAACAACACAACACAACCTGTAAACTAAACTTGACGTAAAGCATTGCCATGGTGACATATTTAAACATTGACATAGAATAACTAGACGCCTCATGACTAGCAGAATCGTACGTCAACGTCACCGCCATATTGTAAGTGGCACTGCTGTGGAGTGAAGTAATGAATAATGTGCTGCTTGGGATTGTACGAACCGCTGTACGCTCCAAACCAGATCCTGGGGGATTACATTTCATAGGTAAGGCTGAACAATTGTTTTGGTTATATTTGGCCGTTAGAAAATCCCGTTTTATAATCTTTACTTTAGCTAAGCCAGGCTAAGCTAGCAAAGCTATGCATTTATGTGCTCAAGTGAGCCTCCAAACAACGTTTTGGCTAAACGTATTTAGTCACTAACTATGTATATTGTTGTTAGCTGCTAACATTTCTCAAACTTGATGTTTTTTCTCAAGGAGCACATTGAGGAAACACAGTTTGAAATTGACAACCATCATTTTATGCTCATGTCTTTAGTTGTGTCTGTCTTCCACAAACTAAGGCTGCACCATATTGCCAGACTGAATACTCTCAAAGTACAAGATCTGAGTGAGCGAGAGGAGTGTAAGTCTGGAGGAGATCAGTGAGGTTGTGGAGAGCTTTAAATGTTAAGAGTGGTATTTAGTATTGTATTCTGTAGTTAACAGGGAGCCAGTAAAGTTGAGAGAGAATAGGTGTAATATGTTCAGTGGAATTTACGACAGCAGGATATTATCCTGGCAGCATAATTTTGAAGAAGTTCTAAGCGATTGATAAGCTTTTGTGGGATGCCAGATAGAATACCATTACAGTAATCCATACGTGACGTGACTCGGGCATTAAACAATACTTCAGTACTGTGTTGCGTAAGAACAGGACAAAGTCTGGAAATGTTTCGAAGTTAGAAGAAGGCAGTCCCTGAAATGTTACTTATATGGGAGGAATGGTTAATAATAATAATAATTATAATTATTATTATTTAATAATTGCCATTATTAGTGTATAAATGGATATAAATAATTGCATTTAAACAATTCGCCAAAATCTGTTGTATGTAAACGATACTGTTTTAAACGTTATTGTTTTTTCATCAGAAAACCCGGTGTCCACGTCTACCTGTATTAGTTTAAATAGCACTTTTGCCACTCGCAATAAGGCTGACGTATCGTGTCTACTGGGAAACACAGTGATTGCGGCGTCTATCTATATATGTGTATGTATTTAAACTTGAGGTAGTGGTGACTACGGACAGTGCCAGCAGTCAGCTACTCCACAGTGCCTGCGGACAGAGGTTCAATTATGATTCCTAACAGCAAACGACTTCTAGCTAACAACACACCCATACAAAAACAAAAACGAGACTGCATGGATAAAAACAATGAACGAAGGCACCTACAACACGCTTCTGAAACACCAGAAAAAAACGAGTCATGACTCCAAAAAGAAACAGCTTTACTACAAATATATTTATTTCATTAAATGAAAACCTTCCCAGGACTCTCCCACCCTCCATGATCTTACATCCCTTCAAAGATTGGAGGGAACAGAAAGTAATTGCCATTCTTGCATTTGTGATTCTTTAGAGAATCGGGGGTTTACTGGTTTAGCAGAAATACAAAAACTAGTCAACCCGCAGCGTAGCATACGCCACATAATTATGTATTGATGGGTGAACACTTCCTGAAAGACACAGTTGTCCAAATGGGGTTGGTTTTGAGGATACGACTGTAGATGAATGAAAAGATGTAACTCTGGAGAGGGCAACATACAATACAGCGTTTTTTACACGCTGCATACAGCGATTCACATCGAAGCATAGACACTGCTAAGACCATGGAATACCCCTCACAAACTGTTTTACACGCTGCATACAGCGATTTACATCCGCGACAAACAAATTGTTTTACACGCTGCATACAGCGATTCACATCCGCGACAAATATGATTCTTCTTAGATGGTGCTGTCGCGTCCACCCTCGCTCTCGAAGCATACACACTGCCTGGTCATGTGTCCGCTCGCAAGAGCAACTAACAGAGACCTGCCCACCTACTGTAAGACCATGGGATACCCCTCGCCAACTGTTCTACATGCTGCATACAGCGATTCACATCCGCGACAAACAAACTGTTTTACACGCTGCATACAGCAATTCACATCCGCGACAAACATGCTTCTTCTTATGGGGTAGGTTTGAGGATACGACTGTAAGGGAACTCTGGAGAGAGCAACATACAATTGTCCATGACTGAAAACTGGAGGACCGCCGCCGTGCCCCCGCCTCCCAGAGTGAGGGACGGGGCTGGATGGCGCACGCGGAGAGCGGAACACATCCGCGACAAATATGATTCTTCTTAGATGGTGCTGTCGCGTCCACCCTCGCTCTCGAAGCATACACACTGCCTGGTCATGTGCCCGCTCACAAGAGCAACTAACAGAGACCCGCCCACCAACTGCAAGACCATGGGATACCCCTCGCAAACTGTTCTACATGCCGCATACAGCGATTCACATCCGTGACAAACAAACTGTTGTACACGCTGCATACAGAGATTCACATCTGCGACAAACATGATTTTTCTTAGATGGTCCTGTCGTGTCCACCCTCGCACTCGAAGCATACACACTGCCTGGTCATGTGCCCGGTCGCAAGAGCAACTCACGGAGACCCGCCCACCAACTCTAAGACCATGGGATACCTCTCGCAAACTGTTTTACATGTTGCATACAGCGATTCATATCTGCGACAAATATGATTCTTCTTAGATGGTGCTGTTGCATCCACCCTCGCTCTCGAAGCATACACACTGCCTGGTCATGTGCCTGCTCACAAGAGCAACTAACAGAGACCTGCCCACCAACTCTAAGACCATGGAATACCCCTCGCAAACTGTTCTACACGCCGCATACAGCGTTTCACATCCGCGACAAACAAACTGTTTTACACGCTGCATACATCGATTCACATCCGAAACAAACATGCCTCTTCTTAGATGGTCCTGCTGCGTCCACCCTCGTTCTCAAAGCATACACACCACCTGGTCATGTGCCTGCTCGCAAGAGCAACTCACGGAGACCCGCCCACCAACTCTAAGACCATGGCGTGTAAAACAGTTTGCGATGGTGGACGCGGTCGTGCGTCATAACCGAAAAGAATACAGTGGAACCTCGGTTCACGACCATAATTCGTTCCAAAACTCTGGTCGTAAACCGATTTGGTCGTGAACCAAAGCAATTTCCCCCATAGGATTGTATGTAAATACAATTAATCCATTCCAGACCATACGAACTGTATGCAAATATATATTTTTTTTAAGTTTTTAAGCACAAATATAGTTAATTAAACCATAGAATGCACAGCGTAATAGTAAACTAAATGTAAAAACATTGAATAACACTGAGAAAACCTTGAACAACAGAGAAAACTAAGACTGCAATAGTTCGCGCTATAGTGCTACCAACCGCTGGCTAAAAACAAATGAGTTTTAAGCACATGGAAAAAAATGAACATTTGAAAAAATCTGTAATTTAGTAAATCACCAAGAAAAGTAACATTGCAACAATGCACGCTACACACCGATTGCTGTAAACAGAAGTGAAAACAAAATCAAGCCAAGTGCATTCTTTAACTGCCTTCCTGAGTCCAACCCTCTCTCTCGCTCATGCTGCCTGTGTGTGTGCATCTGTCTCTCTCTGGCGCTGCCTGTGTGTGTGCGCGGCTCTCTCTCTCGCGCTGCCTCTTTGTGTGTGTTTGTGTCGCACAGGAAATGCACAGGGAGAGACTGAACATGTACAAATTGAAAGGGAAACTGGCTTGTTCGTATACCGAGTGTGTGGTCATTAACCGAGGCAAAAGTTTGGCGAACTTTTTGGTCGTAAACCGATTTGTACGTGTACCGAGACGTTCGTGAACCGTGGTTCCACTGTAATGAAAAGTCAACGTGGCTCAGAGGTGCATGTGGAATGTAGCAGAGACGAACCCGAATGACACCGTGTTTTGTGAGTTGCTGCATCCGAGTTGGTGGGCTTGGCTCTGCGAGTTGTCGTCGTATCCAATGGTCTTAGAGTTGGTGGGCGTGGCTCTGTTTCTGAGTGCTTCCATGGGTGTCTTGCTTGTGCTGGCGGCGGCAGAGTGAATTATATATATAGATTATCATCAATAAGCCATTGACACCACTCTCACAAAAAAAAGACAGGAAGATATGAAATTACTTTGCATAAAAAAATACAGCTTTATACAGTACTGTTATCTAGGTTATCTTATTTTAGTTTCATTTTTTGAAACAGAAAAGAAACCTTGACAACTTTTAAAAGATATCTGAATGATCTATTAGGATAACTCATAAACAAACTAGCTTGATGGACTGACTGGTATCCTCTCATTTGTCAGACATTTTATGTTTTAAAGTAAGGCTTATATGCATTTACTCTACTTTTTTCACAGTGTCTCTTTGCTGTAACTAATTGTCTTCTTTCTCAGCCTTTTCCAAGTGCCTTTTCTTCAATCTTCCTGTCATGACAATGTTCTTATATTGGATATCACACTTTCATTACATAGAGTATTGAGTCATCTTGCTAATTTCAATTCTATTACATCATTTTTTTTTCTTAAAATTGTAAAGAGACCTCTACTTTAGCCTTTAGGTGTTTTTGTCAGGACTCAGTTGCCGCTAAAAATAAGACGTAATACGAGGTAATACAAGAAAGTATTGAGGCTTCTTGATTAAAGTAGCACTAGGGAAGCTTAACTGAAGATGCCAGTACAGGATGATATCCTATCAGTCTTTGACCCAAAAATGATGGGGTTATTTGCACTGTAACTGGGCATCTGCAAAACCTTGCTTCTCTCATCTGGCTACAAAGTCATGCTTGAGTATCTGCAGTGCTGGGTGGTCAGTCAGGAAATGGAGGAATTAGACAGTGAAAAGGGCCAGCAAAGTGTCAAAGTGAAGAGAAAACGCACTGGCAATCGTGATGCTTGAAAGGAATAGCCCCATGAGAGACTAAACATGGAAGCAATTATTCCATGAGCGCTAATGTTACCAGCATGATCATGGAGAGTGTAGAAAAGAATATTCTTAAAATTGATGATTTGCATATATTCAAAGAGAATCATAAGCATATATGAAAGTAAGTATTATATCCTAATGCATGCTAGTACAGTAAAGGTTAAACCATAAATAGCCCTCGCCTGCATATTTTATTATTTTTCACTTTTCAGCTGCAAACCACCAATATCTTGTTGCTAAGCTCAAAAACTTCAGTCAAGGACATTGTGTACTTTGAGAGGAGTAGTTATATGCATGCACCTTCTGTCAAAATGTCAAAAAATGATTGATGAGTTAAGCCCCGCCCCTTTTGGATTGACGTCATAAACTCCCGCCCCCTGTTCCCGGCCGGAAGTCCGGTCCTTCCTTGAACCCTCCCATCCTGTTTTTACCCCAGGAAACACCTGTCCCTTCCTTGAACCCTCCCATCCTGTTTTTACCCCGGGAAATGGCCAAGACTTTATTTGATGGATGGGTGCCCCCTCCTTGAACCCGCCCCCACCTCTCCCGAGGACAAGTTCAGGCAAGTCTGTAGCAGACCCTGCTGTCCGCACCTCTTGGTGGTCGCAGGTCTTCTGACTTAGAGTTTCCTGCCCACAGTCGGTTAACCCTGAGGACGCCCCCTTCCGATTCCCCACCCCTAGAGGAAAAGACCGCCCACACACACACACACACACACACACACACACACATAACGGATGGCCATCATAGTCATTTTGACTCTGAGTCCAGCCCCAGGCCAGTCCTTGATCATTTCTCCCCGAGGAGAGACAAACACACACATGTTTCAGCCTGTCCATTCTGCCTTATAGCCATTCCTGACTCTAGTGCTTTGGGTAAGAAAATCTCTGTATCTATTATTTAAAATATCTAACCTTTTATTTAAACCAACTCACAGACGCTCTCTAAGCTGAAAAAGCCATTACTTCACCCCAGCCGGGTGCTGTCCGGCTCTCTGTCTCGGAGCAGGAGGCCTCTGCCTGTAGCCCGAGGAGAGATCGCCTCCACACACACACACACACACACACACACACACGCAACCCAACATGTTAAGGAAGGGCCCCTACCATCCAAGCCTCTTGGGTCCATTCCTGTCTCTAGTGCTTTGGGCAAGAAACTCTGTGATTTAAAATATCTATTCCTTTATCTAAGTAAATGATTTCTTCACCTCACAGACCGTCTCTAAGCTGAAAAAGCCTTTACTTCACCCCGCAGGGTGCTGTCCGGCTGTCTGTCTCGGAGCAGGCTGCCTGTAGTTTACAAACACAAGCTGCCCGGTTCTCTCCGTCTACTGTTGGAGCAGACCGCTGTGCAGGCAAACTTTCTGACCGCACAGCCCCAGGAAACTGACAGACCCACAGGATGCGTCCTTCGAGCAGAGTGGTTTAGACCCTACCCCCAAGGCTACGAGCCTCGGGCGCTGCGTTCTCAGCGCATGCGTATCAGGAGCTAAACCCCACAAAATGTAAAAGTTTTTAATGATAACGAGATCGATATAAGATCTGTAAAATAATAGGCAACAGGATCCTTTTAAATAACGTTTGAGACGTATAAATTTTACCCCCAGGAGTTATATATTTAAAAAATCCCTGCCAAGTGAAATTGTCTTAAGCACCTCAGCAAGGCTCAGATCGTTCGGGGGCAGTGTAAAAATGGTCTCACCTTGTGATATTAAAAGATTTCGAATGCTTACAAAGTTGACTTTTCAACCCGAACAATACACAGATGTTCACGGTCATCAGCTCTGACATCCTGAAGCTAAGGGGGGTGGGGGTGTAGCTATTAGGACTGATCAATCCTTATACCGACACAAAAGATGTTCACACATAATTACTTTAACATAAGGTTCAGTTTGAAACACACTTAAAGTGAGGCCACACATTTGCTAAAATAAATCTATGCATAACGAAGGACCTTTTTTTAAAAATACAGGACTTTTCGGTGTCCGGCCATCTGCACAGAGCACCGACAGTCAATATAACGGTAAGAACCGTTCAGGATTATTATAAGTGTTAAACGAGCATGTTTTAAAACGGAGGGATGAATCCTTATATTTTATACTTAATATTTTCCAAGTTGATTCTCCGGTAATTCCATTTTAAAAATATTTGTTTACAGTGTGCAGGAATTATCAGCATGTTAATTTACACACAGCGCATGTGTAGGAGCGTGAGCGCGCTCGTGTGTATATAAATTGTAGCATTTTATATTTCTATCTCTCTATCTACGTGTACGACGATTAATGTTCATAGGACTGAAGCAATATTAGTTTTTTTTTTCTCTTACCGAAACGGGCTTTACAATCAGTTAAGTTTTGTCTCGGCGTCTGAAATTCAAACAGGTTCTCTCCTCTGAGAATATTCAGGCCTGGTTTAAAAGAGCAGGCCGGGTGTGTGTAATAGCTCGGACATAAGACGTCAGTATTCTGAACTATGTACTCGGTTATTTTTTGTACGGAGCCGCCTGTTTTAAAAGTCTGATAACGAAACATTTATGCTTTATAAAAATTCTCATTTGGACAGCCGGCTGGAGACAGATTGACTGAACCCTGAACACGGACCCAAGAATTTATATCTTAATACACGGGGGCTCTGAGATCAGGCTGTCTGTTTTTATTTAAGTCTTTAGATTTTAAAAAGTTTGCTTGCGAGTGTATTCATATTTATACCCGTGATCCTATTAAACTAGTAATGAAAGGAATGGACGCGTTTAATAGGGGTCCGAGAAAACCCTCCCTTCTGAGTTAAAAGGGTTTTTAACGGTAATTTTCTATCGCAGAGTTTTTAAACGGTGCAACGAGCCATCTTCAGCAGAGGGTTGAGTGCGTGTGTTACTGGGGTATGTTTTAAGATACTTTACCAGGCACAGAGTATCCAATATATTAACACGGTACTAGTCAGGATTTCACTATGTTTTTTAATCTGGTACCTCCTTTTTCCATCTTGTGCATTGTTCAGTAAACCTTATTTTGGTGGATCAGAACATTTTGCTTACACCCCAATTATTATTCTCTTTAGGTTTTTAACTGTTATACCTACATTTTATAAGTTTCAGCAGTCCTTGTTTCTGTGACAGTAACTTAATCATATGGTGTAAAAATCCAGACTACTCACTTTTTAAAAGCTCTGAATTTACCAATTCAATCAATATGCCAGCTTTGGATCCATTTCACCAAGGCAATTGGGGGCTTCCTCTTTGTAGATTTTAGTTTGAAGGGACAGCATTTCTCAACCTTTAAAACTGTGTTATGAAAACTTAGGTCGCAAATACGTAATCGTGTCCCCCTAACGTTTTTCTTTTTTTTGAAAGGAGCCCCTAATACCAATTTGTTCTTTTTAAGTAATGATATAACATAGAGGCACGTTTTATTATACCTACTTAACTTTTAGCGACATTTATCTAACTCTATATTTATTTTTCTAGCATCAGAATGTAGTTTGAGTTAATTTGTTATGGTTTCAATAGATGTATTTTTCATATTTTCGATTCTTGTTTTCTTTTTGTTACGTCGCGCCCCCTCCCCCTAGGGGGACAGCCCCACAGTTTGGGAATCACTGTGTAGGGGATGATTTGTAAAACACTCTGCTTCACTTCAAGTTAAAGTAGATTTGCTCGGTTATTCAGCTGTCCATCGGTGTTCCATTTTTGTTATAAATTGTATTTAGTCTCTCTTTATTTACTAAACGTTTTATATGTTGAATAGAAAACAGTTATCTTGTTCAGGTTTTAACTTAAAACAGCATTTTCATCATCAGGCTATGAGCACTTTGATACTCAGGGTGCTTTGTATAATACAAAGTTTTAGAAATTCTCTTACTGCTTGGTAATAGCCTTCCATTTTATCGCAGTTATAAGCCCCTGAAAAATAAGAATGGCTGTAGTACGTTATATAAGCCTATACACTACAGGGCTGATCAGGCTTATTTTGGACATGTTAGGCAAATCAGGAAGGAAAATGTTTTAGTGAATAGTTACATAATATCTATTACCAGTAACGGCGTACTGCACGATAACGTGCAGTGAGTACACTTGACTTGAGCATTCATATTATTTCTCCTCTTTCTCTGGACGTGTAGCATTTGTTTGCTCAGAGGATGAGGGGCTTGCTGCTTCCTGAGCAGTTCTTTTTTTTCTTCTCCACCCTAGAGGCCCCCTGCTTCTCACGCATGCGCAGCACGGCCGCCCTGCTGCGCGGTGCCGAGAGTTGATTCAACAATAAAATAAAAAAGAGTAATAAAATCATCACCCGAAAGCGGATAGTAGCCGTCACATAGTATATGTGTAACAAATTTCAAATCAATAGGTTTGCGAGCTGCAGGTGATATAAAATCCTGAACAGACAAACGAACAGCTACGTTAGCTTATTATAGAAGAAGATATGTGTTAGCACAAGGATTACAAGTTTACTGAAACTGTGAGGTTTATTCTTTCTTTTAGGTAGTCCAAGTTACATAGGACATCTAGCCTTGAAAACGGCTTTTTCCCCCATCTGTTTGTGAAAAAAAAAAACATCCTTTGTTTGAGTCGCATTCAGGGTGAAGGGGATGTAAGTTTGAACTGTGATTCCAAGAGTCAAGAAGTGGTTGCATTCTTCTTGATTACGAGTCAAAGGCCCGGGGTTTGTGTGGTGATCATGGTCAAGGGCAGATTTAAGCTAGACATTATTATTATTATTATTCCAAAATGAAACATTGACTCGCCCATATCCACATCAAGCAAGTATCACAAATACAAGACAGTAAAAAACTAAATTTACAAACAATAAGTCGCAGAGGAAATTAAAAAACATATTAAGAACGGATCAACAGGGGATCAACCCAAACTCACAGCACACTGCAACTGAACCTACGTGTTTTGCAGTATATTATTAGCTAAACGGTCATCTATTTAGCCCGTTCCTCGGATTTGCAATGAGTTGGGCAAAACATTATTTAACATCTGAGACTATGAGGCTAATTAACTTTAGACTGGTATTGTTAGGACCTTATCCGGCACTAAAATTTGGGTTCCTCCAGAGTCAGGAAGAACATGAAAAAGTGGAGTTATAAAAGAGTTATTACAATTTGAAAAATTGTCATAAGGTATAAAAAACATTGATATGGGGACAAAACCAGCATGAAAAGAAACCTTTTTGAAATAAATAATAAGCTTTTTTGACGTGAACAGTCTGGAATAGTCTGAAGATGTCTTAAAGAGTTAATTTTTAAATAAAGCTTGCAAAAGTAATATTAAAAATATTAAAACTAAATAAAAACATAGAAGTACCATTTAATGATATCAACTAGTGTTAAGTATATTATCAAGCACTGGGCGCTGTTTATAAGGTTTAATTAATTTTGAAATTAACCATAGTTTGATACAGCTTTAAGAATGAGAATGCAAGACAAACCTATACATTAGAACACTCTAGACGAGAACAGGCCATTCAGCCCAACAAAGATCGCCAGTACTATCCACTTATTTGCACTTAATAACAAATGTTGCCGTTTCGATTAGGGGTATCTTGGATCTGTGTTTTATTTTAACCTTTTGACAAGAAACCCCTGGTCAGCGAAATATACCCCATATATTGAAAATGAACCGTGCCGACATGCTAACTAAATAGATATAAGATATTTTAGAATATGGACCTGGGCTCTACCCAGATGATTCTGACAAACTAAGGGGTGCTACGGATCTTGTAATGGAGAATGCAAAAGATTCTATAATCTTTAAGGGGCATGTGTCCACAGTGTTAACCAACCATAGTACGTGATGTTCAAAATTCAACTAGTGTTTTTCAGAAGAGATAGGACAAGTGCGGCGTGTGTTCTGTATTCTCTTTTCTGTATTAACAATTCACAATGACCAGACTCCCGAGACCTTAGGTTTTTTTTTTTTTTTTATGTAGAAGTACATTTCACAAACATGAATAAGAGACAATCCATCAAACCGCTCTTGACCCAAAACAGGACCAAGCAGGGGGTGGGACCGACATCCCTCAAAATGCTTTTGACACAAAGAAGGGCCAATCAAGCGGGTGGGGTGGGACACTCTTTTCAAAGAGTCTTTGGCCGCCCCCAAGCGGACAGGATTTGCCGGGCTATAAAACAACCTTTTCAACGACGTGTTTTGAACGGTTAACAATTGGCACCGCTAAGGCTATGCTCCTGATCAGGCATGATGGTCTACAGGCCAGACGGGTCCCTACGATGACCTGTTTTGACGTGAGGCTATCGTGCCCGACTCCGAGGACTCTGCGCCTAACAGCTAGACTCCAGACCAGTCTTCTTGGCCGTTCCTTCTTATGTCTTCAACTGACCAGATCTAGGAGCCTGAGCCTCCGTTACCTGCCCCTGGTGATATGTCTGGGTTGGATAATTTCCTGGAGAACCGCGCAGTACCTGACATTTTTGTACCTGCTAATGATGTTTCGGGGAGCCTAGCAGGGGCTGAGGAGATAGCCATTCAGGCCAGGCCGTGTACAACCTGTTAGAGGCTCCGGCCTCTTGGAAAATATCAACCAAGGATGCGGATTATGCGGGCATGACCCTTGGAAAAACTGACGGCCCCTGGGTGAAACATTTCCAAAGGCTCTGAAGCTGGGCCAGAGTTGGATGGCGGCTCTGCCGGATATAATAATGGATCAGTACCTAAAAGTACCTGTCAAGGATGTTGAATAGACCAATCCGGCCAGACACGGACTACGTGTCTGTTTGAGACTGACCGGTTCAGCAGATGCTGTCTGTTTTCCGCAAACCGTGGCTCAGGAGCCTGGTCATCAAGACTCTGGACTGTTTCAATATCTTTCAGCCATTTCACCATATTCATGCCTTTGTACAAAATGCTGCTGACGAACTGAAAAATGAACATTCTATTAAGGAGTCGATTGTACAACGTACAAGACTTTTATAACACGGACGAAGCCTCTTACTCAAAAATATGGTAAATAGCCGATGCTTTCTCTAAACAACATTTTTTCTGTACCGGATAGGTCTGATGGACCTTTAGGGTTTTACGGGGTAAATGACATGGAAAATCAGATGAAGTGTCTGAACAGAATGTACTGGTGATATCACAGGCTTTTAAACAGGCTGCTCAGTTGTAATATTGTTTTGAAGTGGTTGGTAAAACCTCTCTGAATTTTAGTATTGTTTTTGAAAATGACCAATAAAGTAACATTTGATTTTTAAACCTTAACCCTAATTTCTTTCACTGTCAAGGATGGAGTGTCATTGAAAAGGTTGTTTTATAGCCCGGCAAATCCTGTCCGCTTGGGGGCGGCCAAAGACTCTTTGAAAAGAGTGTCCCACCCCACCCGCTTGATTGGCCCTTCTTTGTGTCAAAAGCATTTTGAGGGATGTCGGTCCCACCCCCTGCTTGGTCCTGTTTTGGGTCAAGAGCGGTTTGATGGATTGTCTCTTATTCATGTTTGTGAAATGTACTTCTACATAAAAAAAAAAAAAAAACCTAAGGTCTCGGGAGTCTGGTCATTGTGAATTGTTAATACAGAAAAGAGAATACAGAACACACGCCGCACTTGTCCTATCTCTTCTGAAAAACACTAGTTGAATTTTGAACATCACGTACTATGGTTGGTTAACACTGTGGACACATGCCCCTTAAAGATTATAGAATCTTTTGCATTCTCCATTACAAGATCCGTAGCACCCCTTAGTTTGTCAGAATCATCTGGGTAGAGCCCAGGTCCATATTCTAAAATATCTTATATCTATTTAGTTAGCATGTCGGCACGGTTCATTTTCAATATATGGGGTATATTTCGCTGACCAGGGGTTTCTTGTCAAAAGGTTAAAATAAAACACAGATCCAAGATACCCCTAATCGAAACGGCAACATTTGTTATTAAGTGCAAATAAGTGGATAGTACTGGCGATCTTTGTTGGGCTGAATGGCCTGTTCTCGTCTAGAGTGTTCTAATGTATAGGTTTGTCTTGCATTCTCATTCTTAAAGCTGTATCAAACTATGGTTAATTTCAAAATTAATTAAACCTTATAAACAGCGCCCAGTGCTTGATAATATACTTAACACTAGTTGATATCATTAAATGGTACTTCTATGTTTTTATTTAGTTTTAATATTTTTAATATTACTTTTGCAAGCTTTATTTAAAAATTAACTCTTTAAGACATCTTCAGACTATTCCAGACTGTTCACGTCAAAAAAGCTTATTATTTATTTCAAAAAGGTTTCTTTTCATGCTGGTTTTGTCCCCATATCAATGTTTTTTATACCTTATGACAATTTTTCAAATTGTAATAACTCTTTTATAACTCCACTTTTTCATGTTCTTCCTGACTCTGGAGGAACCCAAATTTTAGTGCCGGATAAGGTCCTAACAATACCAGTCTAAAGTTAATTAGCCTCATAGTCTCAGATGTTAAATAATGTTTTGCCCAACTCATTGCAAATCCGAGGAACGGGCTAAATAGATGACCGTTTAGCTAATAATATACTGCAAAACACGTAGGTTCAGTTGCAGTGTGCTGTGAGTTTGGGTTGATCCCCTGTTGATCCGTTCTTAATATGTTTTTTAATTTCCTCTGCGACTTATTGTTTGTAAATTTAGTTTTTTACTGTCTTGTATTTGTGATACTTGCTTGATGTGGATATGGGCGAGTCAATGTTTCATTTTGGAATAATAATAATAATAATGTCTAGCTTAAATCTGCCCTTGACCATGATCACCACACAAACCCCGGGCCTTTGACTCGTAATCAAGAAGAATGCAACCACTTCTTGACTCTTGGAATCACAGTTCAAACTTACATCCCCTTCACCCTGAATGCGACTCAAACAAAGGATGTTTTTTTTTTTCACAAACAGATGGGGGAAAAAGCCGTTTTCAAGGCTAGATGTCCTATGTAACTTGGACTACCTAAAAGAAAGAATAAACCTCACAGTTTCAGTAAACTTGTAATCCTTGTGCTAACACATATCTTCTTCTATAATAAGCTAACGTAGCTGTTCGTTTGTCTGTTCAGGATTTTATATCACCTGCAGCTCGCAAACCTATTGATTTGAAATTTGTTACACATATACTATGTGACGGCTACTATCCGCTTTCGGGTGATGATTTTATTACTCTTTTTTATTTTATTGTTGAATCAACTCTCGGCACCGCGCAGCAGGGCGGCCGTGCTGCGCATGCGTGAGAAGCAGGGGGCCTCTAGGGTGGAGAAGAAAAAAAAGAACTGCTCAGGAAGCAGCAAGCCCCTCATCCTCTGAGCAAACAAATGCTACACGTCCAGAGAAAGAGGAGAAATAATATGAATGCTCAAGTCAAGTGTATTCACTGCACGTTATCGTGCAGTACGCCGTTACTGGTAATAGATATTATGTAACTATTCACTAAAACATTTTCCTTCCTGATTTGCCTAACATGTCCAAAATAAGCCTGATCAGCCCTGTAGTGTATAGGCTTATATAACGTACTACAGCCATTCTTATTTTTCAGGGGCTTATAACTGCGATAAAATGGAAGGCTATTACCAAGCAGTAAGAGAATTTCTAAAACTTTGTATTATACAAAGCACCCTGAGTATCAAAGTGCTCATAGCCTGATGATGAAAATGCTGTTTTAAGTTAAAACCTGAACAAGATAACTGTTTTCTATTCAACATATAAAACGTTTAGTAAATAAAGAGAGACTAAATACAATTTATAACAAAAATGGAACACCGATGGACCGCTGAATAACCGAGCAAATCTACTTTAACTTGAAGTGAAGCAGAGTGTTTTACAAATCATCCCCTACACAGTGATTCCCAAACTGTGGGGCTGTCCCCTAGGGGGAGGGGGCGCGACGTAACAAAAAGAAAACAAGAATCGAAAATATGAAAAATACATCTATTGAAACCATAACAAATTAACTCAAACTACATTCTGATGCTAGAAAAATAAATATAGAGTTAGATAAATGTTGCTAAAAGTTAAGTAGGTATAATAAAACGTGCCTCTATGTTATATCATTACTTAAAAAGAACAAATTGGTATTAGGGGCTCCTTTCAAAAAAAAGAAAAACGTTAGGGGGACACGATTACGTATTTGCGACCCAAGTTTTCATAACACAGTTTTAAAGGTTGAGAAATGCTGTCCCTTCAAACTAAAATCTACAAAGAGGAAGCCCCCAATTGCCTTGGTGAAATGGATCCAAAGCTGGCATATTGATTGAATTGGTAAATTCAGAGCTTTTAAAAAGTGAGTAGTCTGGATTTTTACACCATATGATTAAGTTACTGTCACAGAAACAAGGACTGCTGAAACTTATAAAATGTAGGTATAACAGTTAAAAACCTAAAGAGAATAATAATTGGGGTGTAAGCAAAATGTTCTGATCCACCAAAATAAGGTTTACTGAACAATGCACAAGATGGAAAAAGGAGGTACCAGATTAAAAAACATAGTGAAATCCTGACTAGTACCGTGTTAATATATTGGATACTCTGTGCCTGGTAAAGTATCTTAAAACATACCCCAGTAACACACGCACTCAACCCTCTGCTGAAGATGGCTCGTTGCACCGTTTAAAAACTCTGCGATAGAAAATTACCGTTAAAAACCCTTTTAACTCAGAAGGGAGGGTTTTCTCGGACCCCTATTAAACGCGTCCATTCCTTTCATTACTAGTTTAATAGGATCACGGGTATAAATATGAATACACTCGCAAGCAAACTTTTTAAAATCTAAAGACTTAAATAAAAACAGACAGCCTGATCTCAGAGCCCCCGTGTATTAAGATATAAATTCTTGGGTCCGTGTTCAGGGTTCAGTCAATCTGTCTCCAGCCGGCTGTCCAAATGAGAATTTTTATAAAGCATAAATGTTTCGTTATCAGACTTTTAAAACAGGCGGCTCCGTACAAAAAATAACCGAGTACATAGTTCAGAATACTGACGTCTTATGTCCGAGCTATTACACACACCCGGCCTGCTCTTTTAAACCAGGCCTGAATATTCTCAGAGGAGAGAACCTGTTTGAATTTCAGACGCCGAGACAAAACTTAACTGATTGTAAAGCCCGTTTCGGTAAGAGAAAAAAAAACTAATATTGCTTCAGTCCTATGAACATTAATCGTCGTACACGTAGATAGAGAGATAGAAATATAAAATGCTACAATTTATATACACACGAGCGCGCTCACGCTCCTACACATGCGCTGTGTGTAAATTAACATGCTGATAATTCCTGCACACTGTAAACAAATATTTTTAAAATGGAATTACCAGAGAATCAACTTGGAAAATATTAAGTATAAAATATAAGGATTCATCCCTCCGTTTTAAAACATGCTCGTTTAACACTTATAATAATCCTGAACGGTTCTTACCGTTATATTGACTGTCGGTGCTCTGTGCAGATGGCCGGACACCGAAAAGTCCTGTATTTTTAAAAAAAGGTCCTTCGTTATGCATAGATTTATTTTAGCAAATGTGTGGCCTCACTTTAAGTGTGTTTCAAACTGAACCTTATGTTAAAGTAATTATGTGTGAACATCTTTTGTGTCGGTATAAGGATTGATCAGTCCTAATAGCTACACCCCCACCCCCCTTAGCTTCAGGATGTCAGAGCTGATGACCGTGAACATCTGTGTATTGTTCGGGTTGAAAAGTCAACTTTGTAAGCATTCGAAATCTTTTAATATCACAAGGTGAGACCATTTTTACACTGCCCCCGAACGATCTGAGCCTTGCTGAGGTGCTTAAGACAATTTCACTTGGCAGGGATTTTTTAAATATATAACTCCTGGGGGTAAAATTTATACGTCTCAAACGTTATTTAAAAGGATCCTGTTGCCTATTATTTTACAGATCTTATATCGATCTCGTTATCATTAAAAACTTTTACATTTCGTGGGGTTTAGCTCCTGATACGCATGCGCTGAGAACGCAGCGCCCGAGGCTCGTAGCCTTGGGGGTAGGGTCTAAACCACTCTGCTCGAAGGACACATCCTGTGGGTCTGTCAGTTTCCTGGGGCTGTGCGGTCAGAAAGTTTGCCTGCACAGCGGTCTGCTCCAACAGTAGACGGAGAGAACCGGGCAGCTTGTGTTTGTAAACTACAGGCAGCCTGCTCCGAGACAGACAGCCGGACAGCACCCTGCGGGGTGAAGTAAAGGCTTTTTCAGCTTAGAGACGGTCTGTGAGGTGAAGAAATCATTTACTTAGATAAAGGAATAGATATTTTAAATCACAGAGTTTCTTGCCCAAAGCACTAGAGACAGGAATGGACCCAAGAGGCTTGGATGGTAGGGGCCCTTCCTTAACATGTTGGGTTGCGTGTGCGTGTGTGTGTGTGTGTGGAGGCGATCTCTCCTCGGGCTACAGGCAGAGGCCTCCTGCTCCGAGACAGAGAGCCGGACAGCACCCGGCTGGGGTGAAGTAATGGCTTTTCAGCTTAGAGAGCGTCTGTGAGTTGAAGAAAATCATTTTGACTTAAATAAAAGGTTAGATATTTTAAATAATAGATACAGAGATTTTCTTACCCAAAGCACTAGAATCAGGAATGGCTATAAGGCAGAATGGACAGGCTGAAACATGTGTGTGTTTGTCTCTCCTCGGGGAGAAATGATCAAGGACTGGCCTGGGGCTGGACTCAGAGTCAAAATGACTATGATGGCCATCCGTTATGTGTGTGTGTGTGTGTGTGTGGGCGGTCTTTTCCTCTAGGGGTGGGGAATCGGAAGGGGGCGTCCTCAGGGTTAACCGACTGTGGGCAGGAAACTCTAAGTCAGAAGACCTGCGACCACCAAGAGGTGCGGACAGCAGGGTCTGCTACAGACTTGCCTGAACTTGTCCTCGGGAGAGGTGGGGGCGGGTTCAAGGAGGGGGCACCCATCCATCAAATAAAGTCTTGGCCATTTCCCGGGGTAAAAACAGGATGGGAGGGTTCAAGGAAGGGACAGGTGTTTCCTGGGGTAAAAACAGGATGGGAGGGTTCAAGGAAGGACCGGACTTCCGGCCGGGAACACCGGAAGGGGGCGGGAGTTTATGACGTCAATCCAAAAAGGGGCGGGGCTTAACTCATCAATCATTTTTTGACATTTTGACAGAAGGTGCATGCATATAACTACTGAGAGGGTTAAGCAGACCATTGTTTTAGAAATGCAGCAGCTCAAAACTTCAACCTTGACAGATGTTTGGATGTCAAGTAACTTTCATTTGAACAACACAGTGTCTCATACAGTATGTGGGTCTTCCTGGTTTCGACTTAAGATGTGTTCTTGATCAATTAATAAGTTTTGGACACCTGCATAGGGTATGAAGTAATGATGGCAGTTTCGGTCAAGTGATGGACATTAGGTAATGATGGGAAGAACAAAAAGGAGGAGAGTATTTTGCATAAGTCAAAGAATTGTAATAAATGTAAGCTCTCTGAATTTGCTAATTGCTCATCTCACTTGATTTGAGTCTGTGTATGCATCACGCAATAAAACTTGATTCTGCTATCTTCATGAAACTCCGTGTACCTTCTTTGAGCAGCGTGTCTCTGCCACAACAAGAGCTGATAGGACACTTGGAGAACTTCTCCAGAAGAACAAATGGCAGCAAGGGGATTCCTATTTAGACTATGTGGGCATGTACTCTGTGTTACTGGTGCAGGAAGCCTGGTTGCTATCAAAGGTGCCCAATCCATTTGAATTCAGACTTAACAGTGCTAAGAACACCTGAATGTTCAAGAAAAGGCTGTATGGTGAAGGCCTACAAATTTTTAGGGTATGGCTCTGACACTTTGATTGATTGTGGAGATGTAGCCATGATCAGGTTATAAAGGCTGCTCCTGCCTAATGGCCATTTTTAAACTTAGAGTCAGAAGGTGATTTGGGCAGCAGCTCAGTGGCAAAATTGAATAGAAGCCAGGAATTGTGTGCATGTGTGTAAGAGAAGGAGTTGGAGATGGAGAGAGAGAGAGAGGAGGAAGGTGAGAAGGACACATAGAGATGCCTATATAGACAGGTCAAAAGGGGCTGCTATTTTCAGTATGCTTTTTTCTTTTCCCTTTTTTTTGCCTTTTTCTCTGTTTTTTACCAATAAAGTCATTGTTTTAGTATATGTTGGCTTTGTTAGCACTGAGTGAACACTCTACTATTACGTAGCCTAGAATAAACTATTTCCAAGGGAGTACTAAAAAAAGAAATGCCACGACAGAGTAAAACACACAGAAAGGCACAGGAGCACAAAATCAAGAAAAGCAACTCAAAAAATGTGTGAAACGCAGCAGTAAATAAAACAAGATTCTATAAAATAACAGAGGGGAAAATGTCACAAAAATAGAATCACTCTCTCTTTATTTCCATGAATCCTTTTAATTTGCACAAACATGTTGATTACTGCAATGACTTCACAGACTTCTTGGAGCCCTGCTTGTTATAGCGATTTAGACTAAATATTTTTTTCTGCTCTGCATAAATTTTGTTCAGGTCATTTTCTAAGGGTTTGGACATCAGGGAATCTCCCTGTATAGTTATTGTCTCTAGACATATGTTAACAATTGTTATTGTATTTGTTTTAACTAGATACCATTGTTTATACATTGGTGTCGCCTATTTGAGTAGCTATTGCTAGGACGTGGGTCCCGGATGCTAGGCCACATTCCCCAGAATTCGCATCACATGATATCATTGGCACAACTCTTTAAAAGCCAGTACTACATGCACATTGACAACAGAAATTAGTCTTGCAACTGAGCTGAACTGCTAGCTTTCCAATGTAACATTGAAAACAAAAGGGGATGATTTTTTCCCACTGCCTTTTTCCTCTTTGTCAGAACAAATATCATCAAACCCAAATCCATGATGCACCTTAGCCCTGGAATAAATTTAACACCTCAAACAAAAAAGTTTCTTTGCTCATATTGACGCACATTCTATATCTAAATGATTTTAACATTCCAATATTCACAGATCCTGCCAACTGCTCCACAGTTACTTTAACTCACATTTCTAAGCCCACTTTCAAAACATATTTTCCTTTCTGTTTTCTGTTAAATGTTTGCCAAATGCAAGTCAATCACTGAGCTTCTGATGAACTTCTGATTTGCTTCACGAAAATGATTTCTTTATTGATGCTCCATTGCTAAATCTTTCTTCTTGGTGGTCAACAGTCTGCAAATGATATGAAATTCTGACACTAGAGATCTGGTATTAGTATATTGTCTTGTTCTTGGTTACAGAATCATTGACAAACTTTGCTCACCAAATTCAGAGATAAAACACATTAAGCAGTTCTTGACAAGCTCATGTTTGTAATATCTAGTCTCTGCTTGTCTCTTGACTCTTGTTTTATTAGGTTTCTTTGACATCCTTATCATAATCTTAAATGAAGGATTAGGTAGATTTCCATTGCTCGTAAAAGCAGTCACTAGTTTAATTTGACTTGTTTAATTTATATATTGCCATCACATAACCTCCTACCTCATGTTAATCCTATTTTCATAGACTTTCTGATTGTATAGGAAATCTTTTTCTTTTTGTTTTGTATTATAGTACTGCTGCTTGAAAATGTTGGAGTTCTTGCTTTGAATCCTAGCTTGATCTGCATGAGCGTTGCTTTGTTACTGCCTTGTCCAAGTTGACTAAGTATGCATTATGAATTTATTAATAAGCTGGTGTGTAACAGGCATTTGTTTTTCTTTTGTTATCTTTTCTTTTTGTTGTCTTATTTGTTTTCCAGTCTACATTAACTACATTAAGACTTTTCAAGTTATGCCATTACAAAAGATGTAATTTGTGCTATGTGAAGACTTAACATTAATTTTATTTTTTTAATTTTAGATTGTGAAATGCTGTACATGCTGTGGATATCTCATTATTGTCATTGTAGATTATGTAGATTATGGCTTTTCAGTGTCTCTTTAATGTGTCTCTTTATTTTTCTTAAATTTCATAATTCAGTTATGATAAACCATGTGTTTTGTAAAAATTCATTTGAATTTGTTTCTATAGCAGTTAATTCTGTTTAACATCATTCATCACTAATACATTCAAATGCATTTTAGCAGTAAGACAATGGTCAAAGAGAATTCAAGTGTTTTAAAGATAGCAAAATGAGAAATAAGCTATAAATCAAATTAAGTAGCAACTACTGCTGATTCATATTTTTCAGAGGTTTCCACTTGAAATTCTCCTTGTAGTTACAGGGAATAATTATGATAATTTATACATACATGTAGGGAAAAGTACTGTTAGAATTAAATGGCTGAAAGAAAGTAGTATGGATAAGCAAACTCTTTAAGATATATTTCTTAGAAATCATTACACACTGGGGAAATTCCTAAAGAGTTAAAACTAACATGTTTGTCACGTTGTATAATGACTAGCAGTGCTACCAGTCCAAGATATTTGAAACTCTAAGTAATCAACGTAGAGCTCTGCGTTAATCTTTGCAGTGCACCATGGTATGCATATATCTCTGTTATATGCAATGTGGTATGAAACTCGTAAAAGGCAGTATTAATGTTTTATTGAAATGACAAATGCAATGCATTTTATTGCTAAAAATATTTGTGATATGCCATATTTTGGAACAACAGAGACATAGCAACTAGACAAACATACAGACAGACACCCAGACAGTTAGAAGCTGAGCAATAATGGTTAGCTTAATGTAAAAAAAAATTAAAGAACTATTAGAGACAGGATTAAGTAACAATTCCGAAGAACGGTTCTATTAGTGAGTAGTCAACATTGGTTTAGACAGTAGGGTTATGTTTTACAAACATACTAGAATTATATGTCTAAGTAAAAAAACATTTGATGAGAGTCGTGACTATGAAATGATCTTAATCTTAATTACCTCCCTAGTGGGACTGACATCTAGTGCCCCAGGGGAGGTAACACCCTGAGTAAGTTCTCTCCCCCGGTCCTTCCACTGTTGAGGCGTCCTGGCCAGTAAGGGCCCCGGCTGCCCACTATACTGCCCCTCCCTCAGCTGAGCCTTAAGGGGCAAAGTGTCCCATCCCACAAGGGCTGTCTCTGTCCAGGATGGGGAGTCGATGTACTCTGGTCCACGGCTCCGCCCTGAAATGATAAGACAAGAAAGAGACGGGGAGACGCTGTGCTAACGCCATTTCCTGCCGGCTACTGGCATCCTGAACGGACAGGGCCTCCAACTGTGGCCCAGATGGTGGCACTCATAACAACATCGCTCCCCTCCTTGCACCTATGCCCTGTGGACATGAAAACAGGATGGGAAGCCCTGCTCCACCTTGCACTCAGCTAAGGAGCAGCTTCTCATTTTAAGATATGGAAATTATCTTTAAAAAACAACAGCAACTAAGAAGCTGGTCAGTGATGCAGACGGCACTGAGTTATAGTAGGGAGAACAGAGAATACTCTAGACCAGTGTTTCCCAAACTCGGTCCTGGGGAACCCCTGTGGCTGCAGGTTTTTGTTCCAACCGGATTCCTAATCAGTGACAACACCTGATAGCACTGATCTCATTTAATTAGTTGCTATTATTTTTCTTTTATTCAACATTCAGAAAAGCATAGCAGCATGATTTTTACATTTATAAGACATTTAGAAATATTTCTGCTTTTGCTATAGATTTAAATGCTTAACTCTCTTTTGTTGATTTCATTATATTTTGCCCTTTCCCTGTGCAGTTTTTCCCCCTTCGTTTTATCTTAATAATGACAACTTAAAACAAGAAGAGCAGACATGCAGGCAAACAACACTGAATAATCAAAGGCTGCAGCTACTTTAGAGTCAGACTCACTAATTAGTAAATAATGGATTAATTAAACAATTAGAAAACCTAGAAAAGTATAGAATGAAAATACTGTTAAAAAGAAAAAAATACATTATTCCTACATAACTGCTTGGTACATTTTAATATATTTTTTTTTTTAGCAAACTTAGTTTTTTAATTTCTATATTGTTCCCTAAACACAGACCTTGGGAAATATCAGTTCACTTAATTAGCCCAGGAGTTCAATTAAAAACAGAAGCTGGTTGGAACAAAAACCTGCAGCCACAGAGGTTAGTAAATTTGTTTCAGATATACTTGAATAGAATTCAAACATGAGCAAATATCTGGTGGGTAATGTGTGTGAAATAAATACATTTAAGGGTTTATTCATGAAAGAAAAATGATTGATACAATTTTTTGATACAATTGAATAACAGGCACAGGGGTTAAGCTACAAAGCAATGAAGCAGATTTACTTTGGGGACCTTCATATTTTGAGCCAGTTAGAATAACTGGAAGTGACGAGCAGGCACACATCAGTAATGTATGAAATGTGTGCTATTTACCTGATACTCACGTTTTGGAAATCATAGGCTAATCCCAGGTTCTTCTGTTAACGATTAACTGACATTGAGAGGCTCTGCATACACATTTATTTTCATGAAATGTTGACAGATGTATAAAAATTCGGAACCCAAAGAAAACATGAGCTTCTTGGATATTTTATTCATGTCCACAGCACTCACTTATCTCTTTATTGCACTTGCATTCCTGGAAGTGCATCCATGGTATTATAAAAATGCCAAATTGTTTTAGTGTTTATAGAATGCTGGACTTTGTATTTCTCTATACTGTTCATCATCATGTGAGGGTTGTCTGTCAATTACATTTATTTTTTGTTACTTTTGTATATTTTTCTGGCGTTGTTTTTATTCAAATTAATTGTGTTTATTGGTTTGTCCTTTTTGTTGCTTTATATTCATGTTACTTTCTCTCTCCAGGGAGGCTTTTCAATTGCAGAGTGGTGATAATGCACCAAATTACATCTTATTTAAGACTGGAGGTTTGCAGAATTTAACCTTCATATAGGCCAGACTTCCAATTTAAAAGAATAAAAAACAGATATTTTCTTTATCACTTCTGGCATCGATTAGGATATAAGCGATAATTTTTTATTTTCTTCCCTATTTCTGTTTGTTCTTTTGTTGTTCTGGCTTTTCAAGGGCACTTTCATTTTTTTTTTGTTATGATGCTTACCACAATCCAAAATTCAATTGGCATACATATGAACTGGAAACCTGGGGAAAGAACAGTTTTATTGACTGCTTCAGAGAAATTCAGATACCTCATCTCAACCTTATTTGTTTCTGAGTTTCTTCTCTGCCAACTCAGTGTTCAGATTTTTAAGATGTTTTTGTAAAGAAAGTTGTTTAGTGTTGCCATCTCTTGTGCTTTTCCTCTGCTACCTGGGGCTCTATTATGTAAGAGAAGGCTGTACTCTCTCTCAGGACCTAAAAGTAAAGCCATGTAAAATGATATGACAAAGAATTTAGCAACTGGATTTATCAAACCATCCAATATTCCAGTGGGGTGGCATTTTTCTACTATGAAAAGACAGCTATTTCTCTTAGAATTTTTATTTAACATAGAGAATTAAGTAAAAGTCTGCGGTGGATTGTTTCCTGCCTTGTGCCCTGTGTTGGCTGGGATTGGCTCCAGCAGACCCCCGTGACCCTGTGTTCGGATTCAGCGGGTTGGATAATGGATGGAATTAAGTAAAAGTAATACCAAAAATTAATTATCCCCTTCCTCTGAGTCATTTTTAGAATAGATCATTATGTCTGCTCTTTTTATGAATTGGATCTTCACAGTGCTTCTTAACTACAGTAATTAATAAAAGTCAGAAAGTATGGTGAATGAAAAACAATTTTAAACACAGCATGTGAGCACTGTGGGTGCATTGCAATGTCATATGGGCTTGCTGATACTCCAGCCATTTTTCAGTCTGGTACAATCACAGATGTGTGGTCTGCTCTCCCAGAGGTCTGCAGGTGAACTATAGGGGAGATGGGATTGTATCCTTCCTGTTCAGAATGGGCAGAACTGGAAGCAGAGTGGAAGTTGATGCCATTCCTCATCCAGGTGGTGTGTTCCAGAAATATACATTATGTACAAAATTGGAGAAATGTAAATTTCAGTAGAATCAAGCCTCCTGATAAGAGAGAAGCATGGATGCCATTCAGCTATCATTAACTGGCCAATAAGCAATTGGTGGAAACAAGTGCAATGCTTGATGATATCTTATAATAACTTTCATTAATAAACCTTCAAGTTCAAGTATCTTGGGGTCTTGTTCACAAGTGAGGGGAGAATGGAGCGTGAGATCAACAGGCGGATCGGTGCAGCGTCCGCAGTGATGTGGGCTCTGCATCGGTCTGTCGTGGTGAAAAAGGAGCTAAGCCGTAGGGCAAAGCTCTCAATTTACCGGTCGATCTATGTTCCTACCCTCACCTATGGTCATGAGCTATGGGTAGTGACCGAAAGAACGAGATCGCAAATACAAGCGGCTGAAATGAGTTTCCTCCGCAGGGTGTCTGGGCTTCCCTTAAAGACAGGGTGAGAAGCTCGGTCATCCAGGAGGAGCTCAGAGTAGAGCCACTGCTCCTCCGCATCGAGAGGAGTCAGATGAGGTGGCTCGGGCATCTGATCAGGATGCCTCCCTGGTGAGGTGTTCCGGGCACGTCCAACTGGGAGAAGGCCCTGGGGAAGACCCAGGACATGCTGGATGGACTACGTCTCCCGGCTGGCCTGGGAACGCCTTGGGATTCCCCCGGAAGAGCTAGAAGAAGTGGCCGGGGAGAGGGAAGTCTGGGCATCTCTGCTCAAGCTGCTGCCCCCGCGACCTGACCTCAGGTAAGCGGATGAGGATGGAATAAACCTTTACAAACTTTTACAATGGATGAATAGTTTCAACTATAGATTAGGTACTGCAAAAAAATCTACAACTAATGAATAGATGACTTGTCAACATGTAAACTGTAAAAGCCTGCATTAATCCTTACATTGTTCCAAAGCAGGCAGGAACAAGAAGTAGCCCGTCGTATATCCATTGCCTATGCCAAAAAAGTGAAAGAAAACAACAAATTATGTGTACTCAGGAAACCAACTAATACCTTAATACCTTAAAGAGGTTTCATACTACCGCTCCCATATTACATCATCCATATTGGTCTGAACAACTTGAATTAAAAGTTAATTTTACTGTTGTCAAAAGCTAATGATAATACCTGCCATACCAAATGAAGGCCCAGGCTGGAAGAAATGGAGCTTTCTCTTTTTTACCGATCATAAGACTTCATTCAGCTTGCCATGCTCTGTACTGTTGCTTTCGCCACATTAACTTTATAATTATCTACAGACCTAGAAGATATAAGGTTGATGATTTATCCTACCAGTTCAGGGTTTCTGGCAGTCAAAGTCAGTGACAACATTACTGATATTGAGAATTTAGTGTTGTGAACTCAAAAACCTAAATCCACACACTGGTTTCCTTACACTGTCCTCATTGTAATCACATCCTCACACTGTCCATAAAGTTGTGTTGTGGTCTCAATACTCTTTTGGAAGGTCATTCAAGTATCAGAAAAAGTAAAGAGCTTTTTCAAATATATTTCTGGTGGCGCACCATTCATCACAATGAAGAGGAATATGTGAAAGAATGTAATGAAATTGGTCAATCTAAATTGGTTAACAGTTCCTTGGCTGGTTTAGTCCCGGCCTTGCTAATCCTTCACAGACCTTGGCAGTATCTGTAGACTTCAGCTTGTTTCAACTGCAACTTAATTCAACTGGAGGAGCAGCTAAAATATTCATATGAAAATTTTGGATTGCATATTTTTTTCAACATCTGTCATGTCAGATTATGGTCCCTATTTCATCTAGAGTTTCTGGCTCTGTTCTTGAGATACGTTTAGGTTTGGGGTATCATACAGTGACTAATGGGCAAACAGTAAGAACAAATCATAAAGCAGAGAAATACCTCATAAGCAAGATTGATAATTTGCAGTTTAATTGGAAGGATATCTTTGTATAAGTACAATATTATATAAATATAAATATTTCATGAGAAACTGGAGCATGGAAAAACCTGAAAAAGGCTGGCTTTTCTCTCAAAAAAATGTGACGATTGCCACTGCACACCACTTAAGTATCGAGTTAGAGTGTGGCTTGCTTCATTATACATTAGGATAAGAGTTCTATCCCTAGATAAACCCAAGATACATAAATCTTTTAAAATTATTAAAAAGATTAGTTCAGTGACCTACAAAACGGCTTTGCCATCATGCAATCACACACTTGTTTGCTTTCAATATCACACATTTAAAGCTTATCCTCACGAGTCCCTAACCTTCACATTCACAGACACCTCCCTTAACCATTTTTGGTGGTAAATCCAGAATTTAGAATATGTACCATCCTTTTTTCTTGAGCTCAGTATTTTGGTTTGCTGGAAAGTTTAAGGACTTGAAGAATGACCCTGTTTTCCTTTTAGAATTTATGTTCCTTGGTCAGTTTTGCATGCTTTTGATGGGTGCTATACTGTAAACATGAATGAAGATCGATCATTCTGTGCGTCTCTGTGATCTGTGTACAGAATGAACTGTGAACTTATACACTGTGAGCTACGCCCGGACACCACCAGCCAGAGACAACTTCTTTATAAAAAGCACACGTTTATTAATGTTCAAACACAGTCCCGCACAGCACACTGTGCCCCCAGCACCAATCACCCCTACTTCAGGCTTCTCTCACACTGTCCATGGGCCGCCTTTCCTCTCTCCACGGGAGCCTCGTCCTGCTCCCACTCCCGACTCTAGCTCCCTGATTGTAGGGAGGCGGCCCCTTTTGTAATGACCCGGATGGGCTCCAGGTGCTCTGTCTGACGACACTTCCTGGTGTGGTGGAAGTGTCAGGAGAGCACCCGGAAACACTCCGGGCGTGCCTTGAAGGATCATCCTCCATGTTCCCTGGTGAGGCGAAAGAAAATGTTTCCCGGGCTCTCTGAGACTTGGGGTGCCCCCTGGCGGTGGCCACTGGCCCCAATGGGCTTGAGCCTCCTTGCTCCTTTCCCGTGGTCCTCTCCAGATCCAGGGCGGTTGCCCCCTCATGGTCCGAAGGACGAATACGCCACCTCCCGGTCCTTCCAGGCGTCCCGGCTGGGTCTGTCCCCTAGCCGCTTGTGACAAAACATACTGTAGGTTATTTATGAATTTTTCTTTCTTATGTAATATATGTTATTTATTATTATCATTATTATTATGCTATGGTTGTTGCTTTTTTATTGTGCTTTTTGTTTTCATTATTATGCTGTATCTGTCCGTGAGAAAATTATAGTGAGATTTCCAGAGATTTGTAGCAAAAGTGCGAGTGAAACTCCAGTTCAAATAGTAATTGGGTTTTGGTTATAAAACCTGCTACCACACCCTAGCATGTAGGTTCCCCATAACCTCTGACCCACGAACACACCAGAGCATCACAACTGCCAACCTGCTCAACCCTGGGACTTTTGAATTGAAGCCCTCTGGAACCCCCTCCACCTTCCAAAATTCTCTATATACTCCAGCAGCCACTGGAAAAGATAATCCTCAGCACAAAGAAAGAGAACATCCCAGCAGTTACAGCAACATTCACTCTGACAATAGTCATTTGAGGTATCCTGGCAGAGCCTTTCATGGACTGTATACTGAAACATTCTTTAAAACAAACTAAGTATACAATTATTATTTGATACATGACAGGCTCAATGATGGTACTTTAAGTGAAACTGCTGTACCTTTCCACTGCAGATTTCCCAGCACTGAACCTGGTCCATTCATTGAGCTAATGCTTGCAGATGGATGCACATCTTTTTATTGTTGTGATCTCTACATTATGTAAATGCATTGTCAGTTGCTGACTTTCTGCAAATAAAAGAACAAACTTCTGTAAGAATTAGTTTCTTGACCAATTTTGAGGAAAAGAAAAAAACAAAGAAACTTTGACCAGTGCATGATTTTTGAACCAAAATTTTGTCTTGCCCTTGAAATATTTTGTCTGTCTTCTGTGTTAGTCTGCCTCAGTCTTTCAACTTGCCTTTTAAAAGTACACTCCAACACAGTTCCAAGTTGACATTGAAAAAAAACATGACAACAAGGTATAAATGTAATTATTTTAATGAATGTACTGACTCTGAATAAGACAGTGTATTTTTTATGAAAGGGATCAGGAGATCATAGCATAGTTGGGACTTTGTGCCAGAGTCGTTACCTTAGAATGCAAGCCAATCGATCGTCAAGTTCAAAATGCTAGGGTAAAACAATGATCTAAAGTAACAATTTGAATACCGGGACATCTTTAAACAAGAATTAAATATGCACACCAATACCGTTTTTATTCAAAGCTCAGATATGAAAGGGATGCGCATTGCTATTTATGTGGTTGTTCCAGTGAGGACGCACATTGCACATTCCCACGTGGCTCTGGGGTAGATTGCTATGGCAACGGCTGATGCAATTGCTGCTTGCAATAAAACAAATATGGCATCAGGACAAGATGGTACATATTTTCTACTTTTTATTTCACCATAAAATAAAAAAAACAATTTTGATTCATTGAAATTCATAACTCTTAATTGGATGCATACTTATAGAAAATCCATCTAGGAAAAGCTACAAAAATGAATAAATACTGCTAATCATAACAATGAAAAAGATAGTCATACTTAAGCAGGCAGAGAGATACAAATACCTAAATAGAGTTTAGAAACAGAACAACAACTGAATCACAAGATAAAACTGTAAATCCGAAAAATAAAGCAAGGTCAAAAAGTTAAAACGCCAAAAGTACAAAACTTGGCAACAATTAACTTAAGGCTTTCACAAAAGGAGGATGCACCTTCCTAAACAGAAGACCTCTTGTTAGACTCTCTCTTTTATTTCTAATGTCCCCTCCATCTGGACAGTAAAAATGTTGCATAGCATCAGATGCTTACAGAGGATCCCAGTCAAAATCCAAACAAAAGGGGGTTAAGGATGTACCTCTGACACATGTCCATCTTGATCATGTATGAGTCTTAAACTATAAGATACCCATAAATGCTGAAGAGGGTATGGTTTGGTAAAGCATGTTGGGACCCTGTTGCTGTGTGTGGATTTGTAATAAAAACAGTGCAGTTCAGGTTTGGGGGTATGTGTTTGTGCCACTAGAAAGTTGGCTCATTGCTAGTTCACATGCAAGTGCAATCAGCCCAGCCATTCTTCATTGACGCTCAATGCAAAATATGAAAGGTCTGAGTAGGATAGACAGGTAGGAGAAAGAGTAAGAGAAAGAGAAAAGAAAAAGAAAGACAAGAAAAGGGGAGAAAAATAAGAATGAAAGTTTGGTGAAGCAAAAGAAAAAATTAAGGAGATTGACCTGGTGAGGGGGGCAGCAGGATTTCGAAACAGGCTTTGGGCATCACGGCGGATTATCGGCTGAGGTGGCTCGGACAAAAGCCCTTGATGGTTAACAGAACTTACCGGCATCGCTGTCTGCTGAGCAGACCCAGAGGGGGAGCAGAGAAGACGCAAGAGAGACTAGTGAAGAAATGTAACCAGATTTTAACACTGTGTTTTAACATTTTTTTGGATCTATTTTTTGGAACTATTTATTTGTTGATTTTTATCTCCCACATGCATTTGTTTTTATATATTTTTTTAATGAAAGATTTTGCACTGCAGTTGTTTGCACACTTTATAGACTTTGGAATAAAATGCACTAAGCACTTTGCACCAGTGTTGTTGTTTGTGTCCTCATTGTTCTAGTCCACTCTGGGTACATGACTATTAATGTCCTGGGAAAAGGGTAATGCCAAGACTGTGAGCACCTAGGACGTCATATTTGGAGATCTGTTTTTCAACAGGGATGAGCGTGAAGAGACTTGACAGTACCATAATGTGCTTTGCAGTGCTTCTTGGGTGTATCACAAATGCACGTGCTTATTCTTAAACGTGAGAAATCTGCTTGGAATTAATTTTCATCTCACATCTATAAACTGAACATTTTTGAAAAGCATCCAACTGTGGAAAGCTATTCAATAATGCTAATGTGATTAAATTAATAATTGACTGTCATAGTAATCCTCATGAAACTTTGTAAACATGCAGTAATTCTCCTGTAGAATGGTATGGGCTCTGCTTTGCTGATAACAGCACATTAATTATCAGACTAGAGCGAAAAAAAAAAACTGTGACATTTTCAGCTTAATTGCTACATAGTGTATGACGGGAAACACTTTAGATGGCTGCTTGAGTACTTGTTTACCTTTTTAGGAATGTTTCTAATAAATGTTATCTGTAGCCTACAGCCATGTGAAAAAGTAAGCAATCCTTTATCAATTCAGATATGAGGGGCACGATTACACCATGTTACATTAGACTTCACTTATTTGTTATCCGGTGATGGACGCATGGTTTCACCTTTGAAAGAATTAGTCTTTCTTTAGTGACTTTAGTGGCCAGAAACTAATGAGGTATATTTATGTTATCTAGAATGCTCAGTGGGGCTGGGTGGTCTTTTGACCTTGGAACCCCTGCGAATTTTGTTTTTATCACCAGCATTGTACCCCTGGAGTTTTAAAAAAAATGTTTTATCCTTCCCCTCCATTTCATCATAGCATTGATCTATCATTAGAGACTTAAAAATGAATCTAGAAATAAGGACCCTTCTTTTTCAATCACTTGCACTGTGTATTACGTAAGAATGTATTGATTTATTCATATTTACTATTTTTGTGCGCAATTTTTTCATTCCTATTCTTATCTCTTTCTAATTTGCTTTGTTTTTTCTTGTAACTTTTTCTTTGATGTCTTGTAAAGCGCTTTAAGCTACATTCCTTATGAGAAAATGTGTTATAGAAATAAATGTTGTTGTTGTAGTTGTCAGGTCAGCAGATATAATGCAAACAGAGCACAAATCAAACAGGTAAGTTCATTCTACAGCAATGCTCTGCCAATGCAATGTCATCTTCTGTAGAAATGTTTGATATCAGATGTACTTTAGTGCACGGAGCTAGATCATATCCCTGTAACTCTTAAAGAAGTACCAAGAAGGCATCACTGCAGTTGTTCTCTCTCTAAAATAACGTAGCTTCAGAAACATCTCTAATTGAAGATTGCACAATGGTACCGCAGTGACAGCAAAGCATCTGTATACGTGAAACTTGATGCATCACAATGACATGAACATGAAGGTGACAAAAGAAGAACACAAACAAAAAAATAAAAATACATTGAGAAAAAGTAACTAATACTCCAGAATCCAAGAAATTAGTCCAAATTACTGGAGATCAGTTGTGTGTTGTTTGTCATCTGAGGTTTGAATCCTCTAATATTTGGACTTAGTGACAACCAGATGATACTTACTGTGTGCCCTATCATAACTATATCCTGATATGTAAAACTACAGAATTGAAATTCTGACTGTATAGTTGTTTAAAAGTGGCAACTACAAAAGATGTTTATCAGTCATTACTTTTGACAAGGCCTCAATAATCTTTTATCAATCAAACAATCCATTGTAAGAAGAACGACCATAAGACATTGCAAAGGTTTGGGGCAACCACCCATATAATTTTTCCCGGCTGCAAAATTAATGCCAAAGTACAGACATGTTCATACAACAGACTCCAAAACATAACTGACTAACTGGGAGCAAGATGGCAGCTTTAAAGGCCAGTGGAGGAAGTGTTGTCATCAGGAAAGGAACCGGAAGTAACGTCGTTGGCTGAGCCGGGATTTCCCTAGAATGGTCTGTAAAAGATCGAGAGGGAGAATTAGTGCACTTCGCCACCCCCTGGTCTGGCGTGGAATTACATGTACTCATGCCCTTTAGTTGTCTCCTAAACATGCATGTGTGACACCATGCATCTGTCAAACTGCACTCTATAAAACAGAAATTAATTCAAGTTGAAGCAACAAGGTAAGCAGTGCAATGTATAGTTCAGATACATGATAAATCTGTAGGAAGATGCCAGAGAAGTTAAAAAAAATGCTTAATATATGTAACAATACTGTCATGAGTGTAAATAAGTGGTACAAAGGGAGCCCTGCATCCTATGCGATGTGTGTGCTGTCCTGGGAATCCCTCAGTGAAGCCATGGTAGTCAGTTAGTAGCTAGTCTTGCTGAGCCAAACATATAATATTGTGACTGGTGTCCCTGCCGATTCGCCACTGTGGTCACTCAAAGGTGGCTTGGTAGCTCTTTTGCATGCTGATACTCTCTTATCTGTGAGCTGACACTCTGTTAAACAGTAAACATACTGTATGGCTAACAAACAATGTTTTCCCTTCTAAAACCCCTTCGTAAACAGTATTTCAATGGAAGTAAAGTACACTCTCGTCCACCCCTGTGCAGAATCAGCTGCAGGTTTTCATGCTTACCATGTAACGTGCTTATCGCGCAATGCTTGCAATTTTTAAAAGACTGAGTCCCGACCAGCTTAACTGCTCACTTTTCTGTCCTCTATTCTCCAGTCTGTGTCTGCCCCGGCCGCTGCTTCCAAGCCACTGAACCTGCTTGATGAAGAAGACTGTGTTCTTTTAATCTGAAGAGGGAATCTAGAGTGGGATTTTGCCAGTTGCAACCTGTGTGCTGGTATGCTGAAGATAAACCCCTTTTGAATAAAGTCTTGTGTCTGTTCCTGCCTGTTCAGAAATAAAGATATTGTTCTTTGGAAACCTGGTCCCTTCCTCCTGTCTCCTTTGCAACTCTGCGACCCTAGTTTGACAATATATATGTCTAGAGACAACCATAAGTGATTGTTCCATAAAACTGGGTGGGGAGCGGAGCAATTAGGCAGTTCACTGAGTGTGACATTACTAAGGCGATGCTCAAAGTAGGGCCAGTGATTTTGAGTTGCAAAAAGTAATGGTGCTGTCTTTAACCTGGGCTGACAGAGAGCAAGCTTTCAGTTATGATGAACTGTCTTTAAGTCTCCTGAAAGAACCCTTTTAAAGAAGTACATGTGTGTTGTGTATGGAAAGAGCACATTGCTCATGTTAAAAATAATGTTATCCTGTGGTAAGGAACAAACCTTTCTGTAACATCAAATTATACATTGACATTGGAAGACATGAATGGACTAGTAGTTAAAGTGAACAGTGTGTTGTTGCAGGTGTGTTCTCTTTGTTGTTCAGTTTTGACAACAGTGTCAGATTTGATGCAAGGTTGAAAGAACTTGTAGCTATGTTTGTGAAATAATAAATTGCAAGACATACATTCAAAGCAAACGATGTGTCACACCCTGTCAAAAGAAGGTGAAAAGGACTGCCATTAGGAGAGTTGATAATGAGGAGTTGCAGGAGAAGCAGATTTCAGTACTCAAAACACCAAACTCAGTAAATGTGCTAAACAACACCAGTAGATGCATAACAAGGCATCCACCATCTGCATGTCTCAGTTAATAACTAAATTAAGTTAACATTACTGTCTTAATAGAAATGTAAATATGCCATGCCCGTAGTATATCCATAGACCACAATGCTTATCCAACCACTGTTTGCTGTTGTTATGCCATTAAGTGATACAACAGTCAAACTGACAGAAAGATGTCATAGCAGACAGCAGTACTTCTAAGACGCGTGGGACCAAGTAGCTGCACTGGTCTACGTGTGTTTCTGTCTCTTCTGTCGTAGCACTTATTACTTCATACAAATTATTTATTAAGCTTCAGTCATCTGAGCTGCTGAATGGATAACAGCAATTTTAGCTTTACATTTTCTCTCAGTGTGAAGTCTTTTATTTGGCTTCTTTTGTTCTCTCTCTGAAACCCTGGCTGTTGTGGAACCCGGCTGGGTTTCCTACCCAGCCAGGACGCCCAGGGAGACAGGAGGAGGGCTCATGCCTCCTCCAGACCACGAGGGGGCGACCGCCCTGGTTGTATTGGGGGCCACGGGTACAGGGCTTAGAAGCTCAACCCTGTAGGGGCCCATGGTCACCGCCAGGGGGCGTCCCCGTGCCTGATGGACCCTGGACCCCAGCACTTCCGCCATACCAGGAAGTGCTGGGGGGAAGAAGAGAGGGAACACCCGGAGTGCTTCCGGGGAGACAGCCGGCACTTCCGCCACACTGGGGCGTGTTGGGTGGAAGATTGCCAGTGCACACCTGGAGCACATCTGGGTATGGATAAAAGGGGCCGCCTCCCTTTATTCGGGGCTGGAGTCGAGTGGAAGCAGGACAAGGTCAGAGAGAAGGAGGAGGTCCGAAGAGGAGGCAGTGTGGTTGGCCTGAAGATTGGGGTTTGTGTAGCACTTAAAGACTTTGTAAATAATAGTTGTGTAAATAAACGTGTGGTGGTGCTTAAAAACATGTCTGCCTGTCTGTGTCCCGGGCTCGTTCCACACTGGCGTAGCCGGCAGGATGCTTCGCCTGATATTAGGCGGGGACCTGTACAAAAATCAATGTCGTGGACTGCCCAGCGCAGCAGGGGACCCCACCCGCGTGCTGCAGGAGCGGAGTGCCCACAGCCCTACGAGAAAGTCTTGCCCCACGGACCGTTAACGGACTGCGGTCACAAGGTTCTCTTCTGGTGCGGCGGAAGATTGACAGGCCTTACCTGAGTGCAGCGGGCTCAAGGGAGTGTGCTGTCGCAGAGGGCGCCCGGGACGGCGCGGTGTTGAGGGAGGCCACGCTGAGGACGTTTCCCCGGACAGACAGGACCAGGGAGGTGAGTTCCCTACTTGTCGGCAACCGGCCCTGCGGGGCCGCATGTGTTTTGTGTTTAGCAGGCAGGGGCTGCCCGGATCCTTGTCGGTGGCAGACTCGCGCAGCTCTGCGGGGCTTTCAGGAAGCGACAGCAGCAGCAGAGAAATGCAGAAAAGGAGACGCTGCAACTCAAAGAGACGGCTCGTCACTGCACCAGGAGGAGAAGAGTCAAAATGGCCACGGGCCAGAAGTCCCTCCCCGTGACAGGCACGAGATTGGGTGGTGTGTCTTGCGTACCCGCCGATGATTGGATGGAGGCGGGACCAAGGAATGCCCATCTCGTGCCGGGGGGAGACCCGATTGGGCCGGAGGAAGAGGCCCACAGGAAGCAGTTGAAGCAAGGGGTTGACAGACAGGTAGGCTCTGCGCCGGCTGACTTCCTGTCTTTGCCAGTAGTGCTGCGTGCGCTGGAGGAGTCCCTTCAGGCCGTAGTGCCGCTGTTGCAGGTGCTCAGTACACTCCGTGAGGACCTGCAGGAACTGGAGGTGAAGGCGGGCATGTCATTACAGACGCTGCATGCTGTGGTGGAAGGGCGTGTTGCTGGATCCTTTGGCCGGAGCTGTACGACGGGGAAGTTAGGTAAAGCCGACCCCGTAAAGCATAAGGGAGATCCAACCGAAGGGGCCCATGACATTTGTGATCGGAACCGAGTAGGTGGGTCTCCAACAGCAGATGCGGCGGTGCAGGCTGTTCGCGAGGTGAGGGGAGCAACATCGAGAGGGCAGGCAGAACAGGGGCTGATGAGTGCCCTGGGTCCTAGCACCCGACGCCCAGAGCCTGCAACAGTCTCCCATTGTTCTGTATGGACGCAGACGGGCTTGGATCTGTGCGTTTCCCATGCGCAGACCCAGACCGTCGGGGCGTCCAAGAGTGATAGGAGGAATCGAGGGGTGAATGCCGGTTCCTCCGATAGGAAGGGACGTGCAGCTGGGTGCACATGTCCAGAGAAGGGCCGATCCCCAAAGTCAGCGGAGAAGAAAAGAATGCAGGTGGTCCCGTCAGTGTCGTCATCAGGAGGGACACGGAACCCGCGAAGGGGGTGCCGAACAGGCAAGTTCCGGGGTCCCCATCAGAGGGAGGAGCGCTGCCAGTGCGTGGCACAGAGGGACGCCAGGGAAGGGTGTCCAGGCAGTGGCTCTGCCCCCTTGTTTCTGTATGTTGTAGGACCGGACCCGGGATGAGAAGTAGGACCTGCTTCGTGGGAAGCCGGCCCTCATCGGACAGACCGTCTGGCAGGAGAACTCTTCACTGACGATGGGGTGCCACCACAGCTGGTGGAGGCTACAGAGGGGCGAGTGGCGCTAACAAAAGGGGCGCAGCAGCCTCGGAGGGGATGCCAAAGGAGTAGGCCCCGGGGTGCAGAGTTGAACCCCGGCGCTTCAGGAGTAGGACCCGCTTCGGGGGTGTGCCGCCCTCGCGGGGTATGCCGCTCCTCCCGATTGGTCTTCGCTGGCTGTGGGGCACTGTGTCATCCAGCTGGGATTCTTACCCAGCTGGGACACCCGGGGAGACAGGAGGAGGGCTCATGCCTCCTCCAGACCACGAGGGGGCGACCACCCTGGATGTATTGGGGGCCACGGGTACAGGGCTTAGAAGTTCAACCCTGTAGGGGCCCGTGGTCACCGCCAGGGGGCATCCCCGTGCCTGATGGACCCTGGACCCCAGCACTTCCGCCACACCAGGAAGTGCTGGGGGGAAGAAGAGAGGGAACACCCGGAGTGCTTCTGGGGAGACAGCCGGCACTTCTACCACACTGGGGCGTGTCGGATGGAAGATTGCCGGTGCACACCTGGAGCACATCTGGGTATGGATAAAAGGGGCCACCTCCCTTCATTCGGGGCTGGAGTCGGGTGGAAGCAGGACAAGGTCAGAGAGAGAGAGAGAGAGAAGGAGGCAGTCCGAAGAGGAGGCAGTGTGGTTGGCCTGGACCTTGGGGAAGATTGGGGTTTGTGTAGCACTTAAAGACTTTGTAAATAATAGTTGTGTAAATAAATGTGTGGTGGTGCTTAAAAACATGTCTGCCTGTCTGTGTCCCGGGCTCGTTCCACACTGTTTTAAAGTGCATGGACTGGAGAAATGGATGCTGGTGTTACAGAAAGAAGTAAAGTGTGTGAAGCCAATTCATCAATAAATTTTGCCCATTCACTGCAAACCTTTAAACAAGTTGTTCTCATTTTAGAATCACGTCTGGCCCTGCGAGACTAGGTAGCAGGTGACTGGTTTGCCAGCTCTGTCTTTGAGCAGATGAAAAGGCTGGATTTAAAAATGTATTTCTTTGCATGCCATTTTCAAACATTTGCTTTTTTTTAATTTTCTTTGTTTTGTGCTGCACTTACTTTTAAGGTGAAATGGACTAACAAGTAGAGTGGCACACTGGCTCAGTGGTGGCACTGCTGCCTCACAGTAAGGTATGCATCCTAGATCCTACCTGTATCGAGTTTGTACATTCTCCTCCTGTCTGTGTGGGCTTCCTCCTGGTGCTTCAGTTTCCTTCTACTCTTTAAAGACATGCAAGTTAGGTGATTTGGCTACATTAAATTGGCCCTAGTGTGCGTTTGGTGCGTGTGTGTGTGTGTGTGTGTGTGTGTGTGTGTGTGTGTGTGCGTGTGTGTGCGCGTGTGTGCGTGTGTGTGCGTGTGTGTGCGTGTGTGTGTGTGTGTGTTCAACATGTGATACACTGGCATTCTGTCCAGGGTTTGTTCCTGCCTTTCCCTCTATGCTAGCTGGGATAGGCTCCAGCCCCTTGTGACCCTGGACTGGAGTAAACAGGTTAGAAAATGAGATGACATAGGATTAATAAGTGTGCAGAATTACAGGGTACAAAACTTATTGGCTATATGCAATACAATATGAAAACTTTTACCAATAATGAAGTGTTGCACATAGACGAATATCAGAGTATATTACACATCTAGGCAGACAGTGTAAAGAATAAGGTAAAAATCAATGATGATAATTTCCTTCATAGCTACTGTATAGGTAAGTGCAGAAATACAATTTTGGTCAGTTACATTTAATATAAATATTGTAAAGTAATGTTTCCTACAGAGTTCTTGATTAACATGAAAAGACATTTGGACCCAAGCTCTCTTTCCCATTCTTTGTCCTGGCGATTCCTGGTATTAGTGAAACTAACTAAGAGCTGATTGTATGTTTATTTTTATACTTGGAGAGAGCCCTCTTCTAAGCGGTGGTGTGCTGGGGAGGCAGCATAAAGAAGAGGGACGCCTCACACCTGGACAAACTGGTGAGGAAGGCAGGCTCTATTGTAGGCACGGAGCTGGACAGTTTGACATCTGTGGCGGAGTGACGGGAGCTGAGCAGACTGCTGTCAATCATGGAGAACCCACTGCATCCACTAAACAGTGTCATCTCCAGACAGAGGAGCAGCTTCAGCGACAGACTGCTATCACTGTCCTGCTCCACTGACAGACTGAGGAGATCGTTCCTCCCCCAAACTATGCAACTCTTCAATTCCACTGGGGGGGTAAACGTTAACACTATGCAAGATTATTGTCTATTATACCTGCCTTGCACTCCCCACCTTGCATTTTTTTTTATTTTTAACTTGCACTGCGTTTATTGCTCTTTAATTAATATTGTTTTTATCAGTATGCTGCTGCTGGAGTATGTGAATTTCTCCTTGGGGATTAATAAAGTATCTATCTATCTATCGATAGACAATCAGTTAATGAGTAGTAATCTGTTATAAGCAGAAGATTTATAATTAGTTTTTTTTCAAATTCATATCAAATTTCAACAGCTTAAATGTAAACTCCCACCACCTTATAATAATAATAGCTATAACAATAATAGTAATACCATTGTTGCAGTCTTGGTATTTGGACCCTTGCTTCCATTTCATTGTTGTGTTGTGAATACTATTAATGATTTCCTAGTATATGATTATTTTTATCATTAGGATGGCGATGTCATTGGTGGTACCATTTTATGGTTTTGTTTTCATCACCATCACTGCCATTTTGAATGTTTCCAGCACGGGAGAGGTTCTATTGCTTTTTAACCAGTGACACCTGTTGTAGACTACTAGACTGTTGCAATGCATAATGTCATGCAAACCTTATTTGGCTGAGGCCTTTATCTAAAACAGCTTTTAGCGTTACTTTTTGTAACACAGGTCCATAGTCCCCCTGTGTCAGGAGCTGCATTTCAACCCACAGCCTCAGGTTTGAAATGCAAAGCCATAACCACAAGGGCACACTGATTACCTTACTGTATGTAAGATTGTGGCATCCTTTCTTAGTATCCTTATTTAGAACTCGAATAGAAGAATACTAATTCTAGTTTTGAAACTTTTTTTTTAAATTCTTGACTTTATTTTTGGGTTCACATTTTGGTCTTAGTAAAAGATCTTATTTTCATCTTTTGACTCCTGACCTTGCTAGTTTTCCCGATAACAGTTTGTTCCTTCTCCTTTTGCCTTTCATCTCCTAGAAAATTTGTCATACACCTTGCATGGTGTTTGTTTCAAAATATATGTAATGGTAGTATTATTATCAAATAATAATCTCCAAACAAAGCAGGGCGTCAAGTAATTTTGTTTTGTTGTGTGATGGCTTCCAAAAGGTTGGATACGCCATGGTATGGTAGGTATTAGAAAAGTCATTTAGGTAGTAAAGTAAATATATAGATAGTTAAAGCAAAATACAATGCAAGAAACCTGGATTTTCAGAAACAATTTGAATCGTTACAAAAGCCGGCTGTAAGAGCGCTTGAGGGCACTGTCGCCCTGTGAAACCCAACAGATAGACGTAGACACAGGGTAAAAGCAATAAGAAGATCTTTTAAATTCTTTTCTTCTTCTTTAACAGTGCCCAAAGCACCTCCACCACTAATACACAATCAACCAACACAAATTACACAATATTCTCCTCCACACCTCCCAGCAAGCTCTGTCGTACTACCTCCCAACTCTGGCTTGCTTGCTGGGTCTGCACCAGTCCTTTATATTCGTATTTCTTGAATCAGACGTGCCCCTGCTTTTTTTCCCATGTGACTTGCCAGCACTTCCGGGTCAGATGGAGAATCCCAAGACTTTAATCAGCTTGGAAGTACTGTGGGGCTTCCGTCCTCGTGACTTCCAAGCACTTCTGGGTTGCAAAGGAAGCATGATTCCCCAGGTCCTCTCATAGCTCCCTTTGGCGGCACCCACGGCACCCAACAGGGCTGAGAAACCGGACTCCAAGTCCCAGGATGCCCTTCGGGAATCCGGGACACCACTACACTCCAGGGGAACTGCCATCTAGTGTTTTGGGGGAGGCAGTGTCCTGAAAAAGCTGCCTTCCCCCATCCTTCCACTTCAGGGGTGTCCCGGCTGGGATAAGCTGCCGGACGTCCACCATACGGCATTAAAGAGTACAACACAGAAACATTTTTCAGTTTTGAAGCTCAGATGTTAGGGAGATAAGAGGTTTTGAACCTTCAGTCACCTGAGTTTCAGTTCATCTTCAGCTCAACAGCATAGCTACAGTTCAGTCAGACCACTTTGAAAATTAATATAGCTGTCTTCATGTCTTGACTGCAGAGAGTAGTTTTAATACTTTTGTAATACTTTTCTTTTCTTTTTAAGGGTCATTTGCATCTGCGTTAGAGAGTGTGGGGTGATGCACACTAAGGCAGACTGGCACCAGGTCGAATCATGTCATGTAGCGTCAGCTCCAGCTACCCACAATCCTGATCTGCATAAACCCATTAGGAAAATGGATAGCTGGATAATGCTTTGCTTTATTTCATTATAAACTGAGCTATTGTTTAATGAAATGTCTGCTTTGTGCTGAAGGGCAGACCTATAGAGATTGTCAGTCATACAGATAGATTAATTGCCAATAACTTTAATTTAATATTCCTCTCCTAATTACAAGTTTCTTAACATGTTTAAGCTACATTGTGTACCTGTCATACACTTCTAATCAAATTACTGATATTTAATTCCCTCTTTGACCCTGAATTGGACTAAGTAGGATTGACAATGATATGGATTTTTTCTCAGGGAATGTTAGACCCATTCAGAAACCCTTCCATTGCTTTTACGTACTGAAATTCACTGAAGTATAAATTATATAGAAAAAATTCTCTTCTTAAACTGCTGGTTTATTTCAATAAATAAAAAAGGTATCCATTTTTGAAGGGACAACATATATTTATTTTTTCAGCAAGACACTGTTCTGCATGATCTCTGTTTGATGCTTTACATGCTAATCTAAATTGTGATTCCTAAATCAACTGAGCGCACTAATTAAAAATAATTGAGATTGATGAAGTCTGGCAAACCGAGAATGGTATTTAAACAAATTAATTTGCAGAAGGTGTAGCTTTCACTGTGAATAAATGAACTGACATGCTAGGTAACAAACATTGTCATAATTTCAGTGATTATGCTGCATAATATTATGAGTCACTGCAGGCAGGAAAAGGTGGCACTGGACAAGCACAGGACTTATCAAGGCTCTACCTTCTCTATCACTATGTGCCTGCCCGCCCACTAAGGTCCTATACTCTGTCTCATCCCCATAATCAATACACCCCAAAAGTGCAGAATTATCAAAAACGTCTGCAAGTGACCTGGTGCTATATTTATAGTCTGAGGCGCACAGAGTAAAGAGAAAAGGAGACAGGACTGTTCCTTGTTGTGCTCCAGTGTTGCTCACATCCATATCAGAAACACAGTCCTTAATCCTCACAAACTGTGGTCTGCACGACAGATAGTCCATTATCCAGGACACCATGGGTTCAACCACCTGCATATCTGAGTTTACTACTAAACAGAAATGGCTGGATGGTATTGAAGGCCCTGAAGAAATCAAAGAACATAATCCTCACGGTGCTGCCAGCTTTGTTCAAGTGAGAATAAGCCTTGTGGAGCAGACAGACAACTAGATCTTCCAATCCAGTCTCTCTCTGACAGGTAAGCTGCAGTGGGTCCAGGTGGTCTACCACAAGTCCATATAGTCCAAGAGTAAGGATCTTAAAGGTCTTCATGATGTGAGACGTAAGTGCCACTGGTCTGTAGTCATTAGGTGAAGAGGCACATGCCTTCTTTGGAACAGGAACAATGCAGGATGTTTTCCACAGCAGCAGCACTTCTGGCAGCCTTAATGACAGACTGAACAGGTGACAGAGGACACAACAAAGTTGGTAAGCACAGGACTTAAGAACTCGAGGACTGGCTCAATCTGGTCCCACTGCTTTTCCTGTGTGTAGCCTCCTCAGTTCTCTCCTCTCGGTTATGGACAGCCCATACTGAAGATCAGTGGTGGACTCATCACTGGCCATTCCAGTTGAAGTGGCAGTAGTGGTTGATGTAGCAGAGATGGTGTGGGGGACTAGTCGTTGAAAGAAGGTGGAAGTGGGAGGGAAATTCTATTTAAAAAGTGGTTCAGGGCATTAGCTTTTTCCACATCATCTCTTTCTAGAACCTGAGCACTGGATTGCTTGGGTCCAGTAACTAAGCTCAGTCCATTTCAGATCTCCTTCATGTTATTCTGAACAATGTGTTAGATCAGGTTAATATACTGTCCTAGTCATTTGATTTTTTAACCAAAGTAAAATCAAAATTAATCCTAACATATTTGTTTATTTAAGAACATTCTTAGGAAGTCATTCATTTGATTCCTTAATGTTGAGACTCTGTCTAATTGGATAGATGATATTATATATCATCGCTGCCATGAAGTGATGGGTCTCATGGTATGTGCCTCACATCCCTAGGAACTACACATCCTCATAGCATCCAGACACACTAAATGACGGTGCCCATGAAATTCAAAAGCACACAAACATTACACATAAACAATTTTTAATCAAAAATAATAATGCATTATAAACAGACTAAAGGTATGAATAAATTAGTAATGTGTTGATTACATTGTTCACTATAGGAAGGTGTCATTCAAAATAAAGAGTTGCTAGGATAACTGTTTTGTACTTTAATCATTGAAACAAAATGGAAGCCAATTTCCACCATCTACAAAATAAAATTCTTAATTGTTTACTCATTCACTCTTTACAATTTATTGAGAAAGAGCAAGAACATTTTTGTAAGACTTACCAATCGCTAAGATGTCTGTACTGATAGTGAGTCTAATTTCTAGCAATGTGAAAATTACTTTTATTTTCTTTAAATCTACTTAATTGGAATTATTGTAAAATGAGACGTTCTGGAAAACATTTTAATGCTTTTTTTCTGTCATTAGGAACTGGAATCACAGATGTTTTTCATTTATTATCCTCTTCATTTTTGGCACTGAATAACAATTTCACATTCAGTGCTTGTTAACCTCCAAAAATGTTTCACCTTGATGAAGTCATATTTTAATTACAGTTTTTCTCTTTTTACTTTTAAAAGAGCTTTATTTAATTGTCACCCAAAATCAGTTTTTAATAAAAACTGCATGGCTTTACGCTTGATGCTCACTATCCTCAATGATAGGCTCAGTGGCCACTTTATTAGATACAACTACTCATTCTTGCAAAGAGCCTGCTCCTCATGGTGCTCCAACCAAATATATACAATATGTAGACATGGTCTTGAAGTTTTTAGGTGTTGTTTAACAAAATTATAAAATGACACGTTTCATGGTCAGAGTGAGTTTAACTGTGGTATGTTTCTTGGTTTATGGTATGATGGCTCTGACCTTTCAGAAGCATCTGCCTTCCTAAGATTTTCATGCACTACACTTAGTAGAGTTTAGAGAGAATAGTGAGATAAACAAAAAACATACAATGAGTGGCTGTCATGTGGGTGAAAAAACTCGGTCAATGAGGGGTCTCAGAAAAGAATAACTGGATTTGGTCAGGCTAACAATAATAATAGCTCTTTATAGCAGTGTTGTGCCAGATGGCATCTCTGAACACGCAAGGTTTTGAATCTTGAAGTGGATGGGCCACTGCAGTGTCAGCTTAAGACAATGCTGGGTTTCATTCCTGTTAGCTGAGAACAGGGAGATTTGGCTGTAGTGGGCATATGATCACTGAAACTGGATGAAGACTGGAAAATGTTGTTGGTTTTATGAATTTTGATTTTGTTCATGACATGCAGATGGTAGGGTCAGAATTGGGTATAAACACCATAAATCTATTGGTTCATCCTGTCTTGTGTTAATGCTACTGTGGTGTAGCGGGTCCACAGCTCAAGTCAAAAAGGACACTTTTTAAATAAATAGTCGGTGCACTTGCGGCTTAGAGAGGGGGTGTGGTAGTGTGGCCGGAGCAGGTTCCCGGGTGAATGCGGGCAGTCCTCGCTTAACTGCACAGGTGAGGAGTCATCCGCATCCGTAATTGATGCCGGGATCTGCTAATTGCCACACCTGATCCACGTCCCCGTGATAAATAATAGAAGAGTGAGGCGTCTTGGGGAGGGAGAAAGAAAAGACGGACAGAGGTTAAGAAGGAGAGAAGGCAAGAAGCAGGGAGGAGAAAGCCGGCTCGTGAACGAGTGAAGGTGCTCGTTGTAGAGAACAAATGTAGCTGAGCAGTGAGCCTGGGTGTTTGGCTGGCACCCTGGGGGCAGTCAGTAGTGGTCGCTCCCGCTGAGCATTAGTGAGGAGCGGGAGTGACCGGAAGGAGGATGACTTGCCGCATAAGGCTGAGAAGGCAGCTGGAGTCGCGTCTTGTGAAATGAACCCCCTAACGTCACGGTCTGGTGAAGCCTACCGGAGCCAGGGATCAGTGAGGTGAACAGACCAGAAGAAGGCAGCAGAGAGAAGGTCAGCTACAGGTAGGGTGACTCTCCTGGTGCATAGCCTGGACGGGAGAAGCAGGGGAATCACCAGTAGAAAGAAGGCACCGGGCTTTGTTTTAAAAGACTGCTTCTAGCCATTGTTTTAATCTCGGTTTTAAAAGGATTGTTTTTTTCTATTGGATTTTAACCTCCACTATTTCCCCTGTTTTTATTGGATTATTTATTTGAAGATTTTTGAAGCACTGCACTATTTATTTGAACACTGTTTTGATTTTGTTGATTTTCAAAATAAAAGCACTTGGCACTTTTTGCACCATCCCCTTTCTTTGTTGTGCCTCACTGTCCAGCTCACTCGGTGACATTACCGATGGTGTCGGGTTCGAGAGCTTCCAGAAGCTTGATGGGAGCATGGAACAGAACCCGCATTGTCACAGCTACTGGCTGCTAGTGGTAGTGCCATGGTGGAGAAATGTAGAAAACTTAATACCAAGTGAGTGTCATTTGAATGCCACAGCCTTGGCGCTGGCTATTTTTCCAATGGACCTTTTAAATTGAATAATGTGTTCAGTTACAAGGTGTAGTAGCAATGTTGGGCAGTATGGGTGGGGGCTGACAGAGATAGAGCTCAGCTGTCATCACTAGGAAGTGTTCCACTCTCAGTGTCCAGAAGCAGTCACTATGTCGCTGACTAAATGAGCTCTCTTATTAGCTCATGCTGCAAGGAGACTGCTTCTGTACCAAATATTAAAGGTTTGCGATAGACCACCGGCAGTTCACCACGGTTCAAATCAGCAAACTAAGATGCTTCATGGTGTGAGTCCACAAAAATACATAAGGTATCTTCTTAAGCTGGTTCCAAGAAAATGGCAGTGACTTTAGTTTACTCTAATGGGTTTCGTAGTCCGAAGGTCTCAAGGTCTCAACCAGATAAAGCACCTTTGGAATGAGATGGAACAGCAGGTTCATAGCATTAGGGCATGCCTGAAAAACCTGCAGTGCGTTGTTGAAATCAGGCTGTTCTGGAGACAGAAAGGTGAACCAAATGGTGATAAACTGGTGTACCTCATGAAGTACAATGAGTGTGGTCATCACAGTTTCAAAATGCAAAACCTTGCAGCACTGATTTAAAATTATATCCTGCTTGGTTTTATGGAGTTTTCAATTTTTAGTGTTTATGCATACATTTTGACATCAGGAGACCTTTATTGGATTGAAACAATCTCTTCTGTTATGTGGCTATAAGAGTCTGAATTTATTTAGGATAAAGTTTTGGAAGTGATTGTGTATTGATTGTCCCCAAACCATGAAAGGCATAAAACGTCTGCAATTGATCTGAAAAATGGAACATTCTTAGGGAATGCATCTACTCTTTCTTATAGCATGCAATGTGTAGGGAACAGTGGTAGAAGCATCTGTTGTAACCACCGACCGGACAGTTACAGTGCTGTGTAAGACCCTGAACTATTTTAATCAAGGACAGCAGGGAATCAACCATTACCATGTTGGGAGTCCCCCTGTTCACTTTAGGACACTCTGGGTTCTCTTTACATTGTCTATGGTCTCCTGTTTGGGGTTCACCAGTGCTTTTGTGATTGCTATGGTTGTGAAGTGTGTCTGTGGAGGTCAGGAGAAGTTTCTTAGCATTTACTGTAAACATTGCAAATACCTCAAGGAAAGAGATCCTTACCGTGCTTTTGAATAGGACAATTTTTAAATGTTAAGGTAGTTTGTTGATGATTCTAAGCCACTCCTCATGTGAGTGTGAGTAATCATATATGTGTACTGTGCTGGACCGGAAGCCTAAGGGTTTTACATGCCTTGTGTCATGTGCAGCCAGGATAGTCTTCAGCCCAGTGCACCCTTAGTTGGAACTGGGTTTGAGAATATATGTTTGTAGTCCTTGAACTTTAAGCAATAAGCTGTTTTTATTCTGAATACTGAGTGTGGAGCCAAGAACCCAGGAAGTCAGATTAATACATGGGTGACCATGAAAAGGTTCAGTTCATAAGACTCTCTAAGGACAGGTTTGGCACTGTGTCACCAGTACAGGTCAACATGCATAGCAAATAATTAAAAAAATAATAATGAAATGATTATTGATTATATTTATTTATTGATCCCTAATATGCTCATGTTAAGACTGGAACATTCTGCATTTTTACAGCCAATTCTGCTTGGTATTCTCATCTTGTGCGATTGTCTCTTGTGCTTATTTGCAATTTGCTAGCTCACTGATTCCTACAACATGCATACAGAACACGGTGTTACCAACTGTTTATGTTCTGGCCACGTTCTTGTTGCATAAAAGCACTCCACTGCTGGAAAGCTTGTCAAGAAAATAATTTTAAGGGAAAATAATCAGGACATTTACAAGTATTTATTTACCGGATACTTTTAACCAAAAACAAATTATGAATCACAAATAGAAACAGACAAGAAGGTGGCACAGTATCTGGAACTGCTGCCTCTAAACCTTTAGGGACCATAGTTCAAAAAATTGGAAAGGTGGCACAATAAAAATAGACCTACAAGTGCTCTGAGCATACTAATGGGAAGTGCACCATGTGAACTGAGCTAAGCAGAACTGAATGTGTTGCCTCCCAGAACACCCAACTTGTGACTTTTGATAGGTTGAGGGACTCACATGGAGATGAGCAGGGAGACAGTGGCAGACGATGAAATCCAGTAAGAGACTATAAAAACCAAGCAGTATCTCCAGTTTTGGATATCTTGTCTTTCAAGATTGAACTGTGTGATACACATCACCAGTTTTAGGTACAAAAAGCATACAATATTCATATTTTCTGTAAAAACTTTAATGATGACATAAAAATAATAATATTTGGACTATACAATTCCTTTTAAAATATTTAACCCCTTTGGAAGTTTTCATATTTTATTATTATTCAACATTGAAAATCATTGGATTTAATTTGGGTTCTTCAACACTGATCAAAAGAAAAAGACTGTTTAATGACAACATAAAAACAGATCTCTGCAAAGGGGTCTTAATTAAATACAAATATAAAACAAAAAATAAGTGTTTATATCCTTCAAATCAGTATTTAGTAGATGCATCTTTGGCAGCCATGACAGCCTTGAATCAGTGAGCAGAGGTCTCTGTACATCAGGGCTCTGCCATTTCCTCCATACTCCCTTGTGAAACCGCTCAAGTTCTGTCAGGCTGTTTAAGGATCGTGGGTGAAGAGCCTTTTTAACCCCTTCTTCTGCTCAGGCTCTGTCAGGATGTATGGGCATCATGAGCGAACAGCCTTTCTCTAGACCAGTCACAAATTCTGAATTGAACTGAGACCTTGACTCTGACTTGGCCACTCATGAACTTTAATATTGCTATAGTTAAGCCATACTTGTGTAGTTTTGGCTTTATGGTTGGGGTTGTTGACTTGTCAGAAAACAAATCTTCTCCTTTGATGCATGTTCCTTGGAGACTTCATCATGTTTTCCTTCTGCTGCATCTCCCCAGCATAATGTCAACACCGCCGTGCACCAAGGTGTGTGTTTTTGGTAATATGCAGTGTTGGGCTTACACCAAACATGGCAATCAAATGGCCATCGATTTTGAGCTCATCATACCATAGAACCTTCCACTAGCTCACTTGAAATACTCCAAAGTGGCTTCTGGTAAAAGTCTAACCAGGTTTTTTAACATTGGCCTTCTCTTTCTCACTTTTCCATGAAACTGTGGCTGATTAAGCACCAGGGCAAAAGTGGCTGAGGTTGGTAAGGCTGCGTATGCAACAACTGTAACTCCATCAGAGTCATCACAGGTCTTATGGTGACCTCCCGCACTGGTCTTCTTCTTGCATGATCACGGTTCTTCATTTCTTAATGATTGATTTAACTGGACTCCTAGGGATATTCACTGACTTGGATATTTTCTTATCTCTATTCTCAATCAGAGAGGGTTATATATTATTTATCATGATTTTCAGAAAGTATTTGATAAGGTCCCACATGAAAGGTTGGGCATTAAACTAAGAAAAGTGAGAAGTTCAGGGTGTTGCGTGTGGATGTAGGCAGAACTGGCTCAGACACAGGAAGCAGAGGGTTATGGTGTGTGAGGTACAGTACCTTATCTGAATTTAGTGATGTTGAGAGTGATGTCCCATGGAGGTCAGTGCTAGGGCCACTACTATTTTTAATTTATATAAATGATTTGGATATGAATATAAACTACAAGCTGGTTAAGTTTGCAGAATATACCAAGAAAGGTGGATTGCCAGATAACCTCAAATCCATTGAATCATTACAGAGGGACTTGTAGATATACAGTACAGACTAGAGCAGATTTGTGGCAGATGAAATTTAAAGAAAGTAAATATAAAGTTTTACATGTAGGAAGTAAAAATGTTAGGTATGAAAACACAACGTGAGGTCTAAAACCTGAAAGCAGTGTTAAGACGTAGGAGTCATGGTGAACTTGTCACTTTCAACATTCAAACACTGTTCAGAAGCTATTAAGAAAGCAAACAGAATGTTAGGTTATATAGCGCCCTGATGTGTACAGTACAAGTCCAAGGAGGTTATGCTCAATCATTACAATGCACTGGTGAGGCCTCATCTGGAGTACTGTGTGCAGTTTTGGTCTCCAGGGTATGAAAAAGAACATAGCAGCACTGGAAAAAGTCCAGAGAAAAGCAACTAGACTGATTCCAGGGCTACAGGGGATGAAGAATGATTAAAAGAGTGGAACATTTTCAGTTTAAGCAAAAGAACATGGGGGCACAGTTGGATATGTGTTATGGGTAAATTTCACAAAAACATTGCAAGGTTTTTTCTTCACACAAAGAACTACAGACACATGGAATCAATTAGAAAGAAGTGTGGTGGGATATATGACTTTAGGGACCTTCAAAAGTAGACCTGATTTTATTTTGGAGGAATTAAGTGGATGGGACTGGCTATCTTTGATGGGCTGAGTGGCCTGCTCTCGTCAAAAAGTCTGCCAGTTCATGTTACTTATTTTCTGTATATGCTTCTTTTTTATGTCTTTTCTGTTTCATTTAAAGTGCTTTTAATATTGTATATAATAGTTCTTTATTTATATTAATAATATTTCAGTTTTTCGCAGTTATGTTTCTATGTGGAAATATGTGTTCTAGCATGTTCAGTGTGATTTGTGGGTGGTCCCCCAAAAGGTGGAGCCACCAGTGTATATCCATTTAGGAACTCCTTCCAGCCCTCTAAAGATTGTGGAGACACGCAGTTCAGTAGGAGACATTGTTAAAGCTTGGTGCTGAGGAGTTCTGTTTTGTGTTTTGCTTTTAAATCATTTTATGATTACTGGAATTTGACTTTTTTACTCTGCTTTTGATTATTCTCTTTGAATTACTGTTTTGGGACTTTCTTTGCTTTTCCCATTGCCCTCCTGACATATCCTTTGTGCCTTTTTTGCACTCTTCAGAGCAGTTCTTTGTTACAGAGTTGTTGTTAATAAATCCTATTTTATATAAAGAGTCTTTCCTTACCTGTGGATGCATAAGCTGAGGTTTACGGTTACCCTCCTCTTGTTGTTGTTTTTTTTGTGATATTTGTGGACAGTACTAGTGATTTTTCCAGATCCTCATTTTGGACCTGCTCTAGCTGAAGCCAACAAGTTGCTTTGGGGCCTGGCTGAAGTTAAGGTTGCCTGTGCTGGGCAGACCAAGTAGGCCTCTCCATAGTATGCTAGTAGAAATCTCTCCAGATCATGACACCAAGTTCCTGATTAGCTCTTTCCCCTGTGGCGTACAGCTGGGGCCCTTACTCAGCCGGGATGCCTTTAATATGAAAGGACCGGGAGAGAGGCAATACCTCCACCAGAACATAAGAGGGCAGCCCCCTTGGATTGCATCGGGGCCACAGGCTTGGAGCTTGGAAGCTCAACCCTCCTGGGGCCCATGGCCACTTCCAGAGAGCGTCTGGACAGTTTCGGAGCCCTGCACTGCAGCACCTCCTCCAATCTTGGACGTGTGGCTAGAAGAGGAACACACCACACCAGGAAGTGCTTCTGGATGAGTATCAGAGAGCACCTGGAGTGCTTCTGGGTACAGTAGAAAGGATGCCGCCTCACTCCGTTCGAGGAACCAGAGTCGGGAGGAGGTGGACAAAGCTTGTTGGGAAAGGAATGGAGGTGGCTAAAGAAGACAAAAAGAAAAGGAAAAGAGGGAAAAGGAGTGAGCAGAGTGTGCATTGTGTGCTGTAAAGGAAAGGAACTGTTAGTAAATCGTGTGGTGGTTTTGGACTGAGCCTGTCTGTGTTTGTGTTAGGGGGCTGTATTCCCCAATATTCCATACCTCAATATAGATAGATAGTTAGATAGATAGATACTTTATTAATCCCAAGGGGAAATTCACATACTCCAGCAGCAGCATACTGATACAAAAAACAATATTAAATTAAAAAGTAATTAAAATGCAGGTAAAAACAGACAATAACTTTGAATAATGTTAACGTTTACCCCCTCGGGTGGAATTGAGTCGCATAGAACGATCTCCTCAGTCTGTCAGTGGAGCAGGACAGTGATAGCAGTCTGCAGTCTGGAGATGATACTGTTCAGTGGATGCGGTGGATTCTCCATGATTGACAGGAGCCTGCTGAGCGCCCGTCGCTCCGCCACAGATGTCAAACAGTCCAGCTCCATGCCTACAATAGAGCCTGCTTTCCTCACCAGTTTGTCCAGGCGTGAGGCGTCCTTTTTCTTAATGCTGCCTCCCCAGCACACCATCGCGTAGAAGAGGGCGCTCACCACAACCGTCTGATAGAACATCTGCAGCATATCAACTTGCTTGTTCTACCCAGAGAAACTCTCTTTAACTGTTTCCTTCTGTCATTTGCCAATCAAAAAAAGCATTTTTTTCCTTTACAATTGCTGTGTTAAATTTCCAAAAAACATGTTATTAACATGAAAAATTACTCAAGTAATATGTATTTCTAATTTTGTGCGTGACCCTGTGGTTGTGGAAAGTGAGAAGGTGCATAATTCATTAGAAGTAAGCTACTTTTTCCTTTTAATGTTTCATGGAATCAAATGTAAAAATATGCATATTTTTGAAGTTCAGATTGCTAAAATAAGTAGAAGAAAAGAGACAAGTATGGGAGATTCTTCAGAGATGTGCCTATTGGGAGAGTTAGAAAGGTGTTGTGTTAAAATGAGTAGCTGGGTATAAACAGCAGTGCACTGACAGCTATAAATCAATCTTACTTTGACGGCCTCTCTTTGTTTTCCTGATAAACTTTCTTATATGAATTGTATTGTTACTTTACTATTGCTGCTTGGCCTGTCCATTTTATTAACTGTCCAGACATTTTTCTCACACACGTTTAAAAGCTTCAAAATGTGTCAGTCATTATTTGAGCTCTGAAAGACCTTTTGGAAGGCCAGTATATTTCCAAAATCAGATGACATCTGGTGCTTTCATGTTGGGGTGGCCAAAAGCAAACAGAATAGGTGAACAATCCATTGATTATTTAGTAAGGTCAAACTGGGTGTGTTAAAGACAGACAACTGCAGTGTATATACAAAATTATATATGACCAAGCATCACCATTTGGTTACTTATTAGCCACATTTTGGTCTGGACCCAATTTATCAGTAACAATTAAATTATAACACTGGAACCCAGAAGCTTCAGTTAATTTCAATAATATATTCACATTTGGTTATTTTAGAATGTGAATCCAGACATAGCTGCTCTTGTTCAGTCCTTTTTATTTGCCATCACTATAAACCACCTCCAATCAATGTGTTCATTTTACAATATCTCCTGATACTTTGGCTGATGCATTTGGGTTATCACATTTAATTTGCTCTATTGAGAGCTGGTCAAGCCCATAGGCTCTTCGTTTTATTCACCAATTCAAAAGGAAGTAAGGAGGTTGAGTCACAAGAGCATTGCATTTGTGTGCTGTGTCTCTATCGATATATTGTGTTCTTCTTGTGTTACTAAAGCGATCTGAATGGAAGTTCAGAGCAAACACCATTGGGGAGAATTGAGCACTTTGAATTCACTGTTGATCCCTGTTTTATAAGCATTTGAAAAAGACAACGCTCAGATTTACACATCTCCATTAACGCGGAGCCCCTTCCCAGGTGGCTGTTGCAATTAGAATGGGTTTTAAATGGAGGGGTCCATTTAGTTTCTGTCTGCCATTTGTTATATTCATGGATTTCTAAAAATATTATTTAAAATGCAAGATATTAAATCAACTCATTATTTTAAATCTAATTGCCTAAGGGAAACCCAGAGAAGAAAACTGCACACTTCCTGAAAATCTCAAGTTAGCAAGGTTAATTAGTTACAGATGTGTTTAATCAAAAAAGGAAAAAGGTTAATTAAGTAATTAAATATTTTTACAAAAAAGACATGCTTCTTCAAAGGAAGAATTAAACAATTATCTTTTTTTGATACATTAGGGAAGCATGCTTTTGTACTACCTTCTCTTTTTATGCTGTCAAGCTTTCTAATGCAAAGATTTTTTATTTCTTGTTATGTTCTCAGTTTTGATTAGCAGTGTGTGATAAAGCCTGAAAATGGCAACTTGTGATGAGCAGCACAACAAGGAGTGTAGGCAGTTGGGCTTTATGTTAGATTCTGAAGCTGCTGTGTTTCAGTGGCCCTGACAGTGTATATATATACCGACTTGCTGACAAGCGTTACCTGGTAGGTAACCACCCATACAATCAGATTGTGATTCAGACTATGAATGCCATGAATGTAATTACCCCGATCTACATGCTGTCAAATGAACGAACCACACACTGTGGCACAACGTTAAAGGCTTCGTCTCTAGCGCTGATATCCGAGGTTCCCTTCCCTGAGGGGGGTATGGGGGGTGGGGTTTGCAGTGAATGTGTACGCCTGATGAGCCCAGAATGAGGGCGAAACACGTGTCGCGTACTCTTTGCATTATTTGACAGTAAACTATTTCAACCATTCTATGATCTGCTTCTCGCAACTGAAAGAGGGCACCGTGGCGGATGTTAGCAGATTGCTGGCCAACCACAAGCGTTACCTGGTAGGTAACCACCCATACAATCAGATTGTGACACAGACTACGAATGCCGTGAATGTAATTACCCCGATCTACATGCTGTCAAATAAACGAACCACACGGCGTGGCACAACGTTAGGGGCATCGCCTCTGACGCTGACGTCCGAGGTTCGATTCCCGAGAAGGAGTGCGGTGGAGTGTGTACACCTGATGAGCCCAGAATGAGGGCGAAACACGTGTCGTGTACTCTTTGCATTTATTTGACAGTAAACTATTTCAACCATATATATATATATATATGTTGCGGTGGGTTGGCACCCTGTCCGGGATTGGTACCTGCCCTGTGTCGGCTGGGATTGGCTCCAGCAGACCCCCGTGGCCCTGTGTTTGGATTCAGCAGGTTGGAAAATGGATGGATGGATATATATATATATATATATATATATATAATATATTGTTACACAGTCTAAAGTCTAAAGCTGATATGCCACTCATTGGGTATGTCGGATTGCAAACTACAGTTGCAGGTCTCGTCAACAGACCATTTTTGTAATGGCCAACAGCATGCTACCTGTGCCAAGATTTAACAGGAATGGCAAGTTCTGCTGCAGTCTCTACATTTCTTTTTTCTGTTGACCATTCTGTTTTAGTACATAAAACACAAGATATTAGACAGACGAGCTTCCATTCTGTTTCTGAGATCCAAAACACCTGTGCTCCTTATTCCCTTCATTGGTTGTCAGCTCTCATGCACAAAGATCCCACCCCTACAACTAAAGATAAAATCAGGCCTGTCAGGTATGTTGGACTACATGACTGGACTTCATGGGATAGCACCTCTGACTGTCTCAGAATCGATAAAATTATGTAAATAAATGCTATAACTGAAAATCGTTGGAAAAGATGTCTAATGTGATGTGGCCTTAATGTGGGTATAGCTTAAAATTGAGCTGGTATTGTTGGTGAGTGACATCATGTTCCTGATCAGCAGCTATTAGTGTGTTGCGAGTACATTCACCCTTTATTTCGTAATGAACTCTCTTTTTCTTTATTTTCTTCAGTGTTATCTAGTAGAACACCATAGTGGAGAATAAAAAGAATCACCACAATGTGACAAAGGAATGTGCAGACCCTTGTTATTGGAAATAGAGCTTGCAGACACAACAAATGGTGTTTTCAGAAATAAATAGTCATTCAATTTTTCTTTGAGTATTTATTAATGACCATTACTCAGTGGCTGGCCATAGCACGTGCTCATGAAGGGAACATTGCAACAATTTGAAGCAGAACATACGTCTCACATTGTGAATTTCCCTTTGGGATTAATAAAGTATCTATCTATCTATCTATCTATCTATCTATCTATCTATCTATCTATCTATCTATCTATCTATCTATCTATCTATCTATCTATCTATCTATCTATCTATCTATCTATCTATCACATGCTGGTGTGGGAACACAACCCTTTTAACGACTTCAATTTATAAGATTTTCTGACAAAGAATGAAGGTTGACCCTATAACAAGTTCTTTCTCCATCATTGGCAGACATAGTCATTTTAACCTACAAAATGTACATTGCAGCATGTCCCTTGACTTAGGCTGTGTTGAAGAAGACCTGGTCTGGACAGAGATTACAGTATTGCCAGTTTGTTAAGAATGCCAACTGGGCTGTAAAATGCCTGTGTAAAAAGAATACTGATAGTAGACACTTGTCTGTCTGTCTCAGTGTAGTATAACCAGCATCACTTAGGGACAGATACTGTATAAAGTACAGATAGTGGGGGACTGCCATTAGTTCTACAGAAGTGGCAGCAGCAAACATACTGTGGCACCCTGATGGCAGTGATAGAGGACACATAGTGTGTATTCTACCTGGCTCTGTAAAGAATCAGAGTCTTGGATTGCAGAGGCTTCTGGGTCCACATGAGGAAGATGCTGAGACATATCTCTAGGAGTTCTCATTTCCAGACCAACTTCAGTAATTCCTGGGACTTCTGAGAAGTAGTTCCAAGCTGGGGGTTAAAAGTCCCTTTTGGCCATTAGGAAATTAAGTATAGAGTTACGCAAAACTGGTGGAAGGTGATGAAGCCAGATATGAAATGTGAGGAAGTAAGAACGAGTAGTTTCTTTAGAGCACATTACTGGGTATGTGCTATTGATGATAGTCAGGGGAGTAACTATTGTTTAGACAAACCCATGGTGCAGTTTTTATTTTGATGCATTGTTTCTTCCCTCTTTATTCCTCTTTGTTTGTATTTTTAAATTAAATAGTAAGCCATATTTGTATTCATTTTTGGCTGCACTGCCATTATTCTAGGACTAGCTGTGCTATCTGTATAAGATAGGTTGAAATCTAAGTAATTAATGTAGACCTCAGCATTAACTTTTAAGTTAGGAGTTCCCTTTGACTCAGCCCGCCTCATTCTGGTGTGCCACCTCTACCAGTCACCGCAGCTCTCAGGGCTCCTTGCCCTCCCACAGATGTGGCTGCATCAGAACCTCCTTCCTTGAACCAGCTCCGGTGGCCTCTCCTCCTCGCACCTGCTCTACTATTCAGTCAAAGAGAGCACATCCATTTTGTGGAGCCATTGCCCAGCATTCTGTTCTGCTCTCCACAGGTTAATCAGCATGATGGATGCTTCCCAACTTGTCCTCCCAACCATTTCCTCTCCTCTCCAGTAAATGCTCTGTCTCTGGTCCAAATACCAAGTAGTCCCTCTGCACTAACCCCACTCCCTTTTTATTCTTTGTTAAGTTGTCAGAGGATAAAATGAAGAGACTCAGTGCCCAAAAGTTAAAGTTTAATCCAACAACTGGAAGCAACAACAGGAAAAACAATAGTCCTCCGAACTTTCTCGATTTCTTAACACTCTTTTTCTATCCCTCTTTACTATCTCCACCTAGTGGCCAAAGTACAGAACATAACATATTCCTACTTTACTTAAAAATAGTACAATTGCAGTAGGTAGTTAACATCACTAGCATTCTAATGATCACTGAATTACATCAAACATTCAAATTTATGTAACAAAGTCCTGAAGCCAACGAGGGACTCTTCTCATACGAGCTGGAGGAATGTCAGAAACCTCAGGTATTGATGTCGATGTAGATTGGGGTGGTAATTCCACTGTAGCATTCCCTGAAGCATCACTTGGCACATGTGTATTTGTCTTAGATAAATGGGAAGAATGCCATTTTTTCCCATCTTCCAAAAGGTAAGTACATGGACCAATTTCTTTTTTAATTTCCACAGGTTGTGAAAATCTTGGGTGTGCTTTTGGAACATGTATTGCATTCTGAATACGCACCTTGTCCCCTTTTTGAAAAACAGGAATCCGTGCACCACGTTTGGTATCTGTATATTTTTTCATTTTCTGTTGAAGGGAGGAAACTCTCTTACCAACAGTGTCATTATCGGTCTTGCAGGCAATAGGAGGAGGAAGGACATTGAGGCGTGTTCGCATTTTCCGGCCATGAAGCAATTCAAAAGGAGAAACTCCAGTAGTAGCATGTGGTGTTGCACAATATACCTGAAGGGATTCTAAAATGACAGGTTTCCAGGGTTTTGCTTGTAAGGTAGCAGATTGGATGCAGCCTTTGAGAACACGATGAAATCTTTCAATGGCACCATTTGCAGCTGGATGGTATACTGAAGTGCGTATGTGTTGTATATTTCTTTCTTTTAGAAATGCTGCAAAGTCTGTTGATGTGAATTGACATCCATTATCTGACACTATGGAATGTGGATTTCCAAATCTGCTAAAGACTGAAGTGAGGAAATCTATAACATTCTGAGCAGTGACAGAAGCAGTGAAGGCGACTTCTGGCCACTTGCTATGATAATCAATGAGGGTTAGAGCATAACGACAATCCCAGGCAGCTGTTTCAAATGGACCCACTATATCTATGGCCAACTTTTGCCAGGGTTCAAATGGAAATGGAACAGGTTGTAAAGGTGCAGGAGAAGGATTAGCTGTCTTGTCAGATGACTAGCACAGTTGACAATTTTTAACTTGAGCTGAGACCATATCATCTATACCTGGCCACCAGTATAACTCACGCAGACGCTGTTTAGTTCTCACAATGCCTTGGCGACCTTCATGAGCAAGTACTACCAACGTATGGCGCAGAGAAACAGGAGCAATGAGACGGGCACCATGGAACACAAACTCATTTTGTCCACTAAATTCATCTTGTAATCTGAAATATGGACGCATAACTATGTCAACTGCATTAAGAGATGGAGGCTAACCACAGGTAATGTGATTTCACAGAGCAGACAACTCACTGCAAGAGGCAGAGGCAGAAGCAAACTCACCAGGTGAGACAACGAGACAACATTGCCACAAATTCAGGTTCAGTTGCAGAAGTGTCCTCAGCAGCAGCAGGCAAAGGCAAGCGAGAGAGACAATCAGCAATGTAATTCCGTGACCCAGGACGGTAAGCAACAGTATAATTGAAACACAACAGTCGTGCTGCCCAGCGTGCAATCTGCATGCCTGCACGATCAGACCCTTTTGAGTACAGTAGAGTGGTCAACGTTTGATGATCAGTACGGAGGATAAATTTACGACCCCACAAGTAAGTCCTCCATTTTTCAACAGCCCACACACATCCAATAGCTTCTTTTTCAACTGTAGAATATTTCCTTTCAGCAGCAGTAAGAGTCCTAGACACAAAGGCAACAGTTCGCTCTGTATGGTCAGGTTGGAATTGAGCTAGGACAGCTCCGAGCCCATAATCAGATGAGTCGGTGGAAACTATAGTAGGTAAATCAGGGTCAAATAAGGCCAAAGCTGGACTGTCAATTAGCAACTGTTTCATTGACATAAAGCTGTGCTGAGCTCCCTCAGACCAGGAAAACTGCGTATCTTGGCAGAGGCAGGCACATAAGGGTTCCACAATAGTGGCAAAATTTGGGATAAACTTATTATACCAAGATGCAAATCCAAGGAATGAACGTAACTTGGTAACATCATTTGGAGTTGGAGCATGCAGAAGAGCAGCAAGATGCTCCTGATCAGGTTTTATCCCTTGTGCTGTAACAGTATGACACAGAAAGCGCAGACTGGCCTGATTAAAATGACATTTTGATTTGTTTAACTACAATCCTGCATCTTTTACGCGTTTAAGAACTGCTTGAAGTGTCCGATCATGGTCAGCTTGTGTTCGTCCCCACAAAATTATATCATCTAAGTAGTTTGCAACATTTGGCAACCCCTGCAAGATTGTAGCGAGCATCTTTTGAAAAGCAGATGGAGCAGATGCTAACCCATATGGGACACGGCAGAACCTGAACAGTCCTTCATGAGTAATAAAGGCAGTCAGATCACGGCTCTCTTCATGAAGCAAAAGCTGAAAGTATGCATTTTCTAAATCAATAGTGGAGAACACTGTTGCTCCTCTCAGCAATGATAGCATTTCATCAATGTGAGGAAGAGGAAAGCTGTCTGTAATAACAGCTTTATTTGGTTCTCGCAAGTCAACGCACATACGGATACCCCCAGTCCTCTTTTGGACCACAACAATGGGCGAGACCCAGGGAGAGGCATCAATGCTTTCAATAATCCCTGCTTGAAGAAGGCGATTTAGCTCTGCACTGACATCATGCCGAACTGACAGTGGTAAACAACGTAATTTTTGTCGTACTGGAGTAACAGAGTCTAATACTTTAACTTTGTGTATGAAGCCTTTTGCACAGCCTAGGGAAAGCGGAGGTGATGGAGCTGTAGAAAGACGCATGACAGGAATAGAATTTGTGGTAGCACATGGTAAGACAGTACTGCTGTTAAAATACAAATATAGACCCTTTATTAAATCCATTCCCAACAAAGCAGTCCCAGACTCCACTATGAAGTCTGACGTAGAGCATGTAACATCATCTTTGGACACAGTAACAGGTAAGCAACCAAGCACAGGGAGTGGAGTACATGAATAAGTCACTAGCTTAACTGAAGGTGGCAGTAAAGGTTCTTCTTGAAAGTCTGCATCATATATACATTTATGCAAAATGGATACAGATGATCCAGAATCCACAGTTAGATCCACGAGTGCAGTAGCAGTTGACGTTTTCATTGTGACACTGCAACAAATTCTATCAGCCGCTGAATGGTCACTTAAGTAAAGGATCTGAAGCTCAGGTAAGGCAACTTCTTGCACAGTGCATGTTTGCTGAGAACGACAAACCCGTGCAAAATGACCAGTCTTTTGACAGTTTTTACATTTAGCAGAATCAGCAGGACAGTTTTTATCATTTGCAAGATGCTTATCAGATCCGCAGCGATAGCAAGCACGAACAGAGGCTGCAGGTGGCGCAGCAGCTTTAGGTTGTGAAACTGGCGGAGTCTTGAAAGGTCTAGGTTTAGGTTAGGTTTAAGTTTATTTACCATATATAGGTTAACACAGGGTCAACATACAATGAAATGTGTATGACGAGAAAAACAAGTAACTCAGCCTAGATCCAATAAAGCTACAAAATAATTTTAAAAAAATTACAAGTTAAAAATAGACAAGCCATATAAAATAAAATGTGTACGTTTTAAAAGAAGTTATAGAGCAATATGAGTTGAATGAGCAGCAAGTACAAATGACAGTTATTGCACAGATAATATTTTATAAGTACAGATGCATATTCCATAAAGTGCAGATGCATGTTCCAGTCAGTATTCAGAGTGTGTGCAGGTACAGTTTGTGTGTGAGTATTGCAATGTAGATGTAGTGCAATGTAGATGTAATGTGAGTGTATGTAAGTGTTCAGGTGTTGCTGTTGAGGAGTCAAACGGCCTGGTGGTAAAAACTGTTCTTAAGTCTTGTAGTCCGAGCAGCCAGACTCCTGTATCGTCTGCCAGATGGTTTCAAGGAGAACAGCTGGTGTGATGGATAGCTGTGGTCCTTTATGATGCTGCTTGTCTTACGCAAGCACTGATGGAGGTAAATGTCTTCAATGGCAGGGAGACTCTTGCCCGTGATATGCTCTGATGCCTTCACCACTCTGTAGTGATTTCCGGCTGCTGGCAGAGCAGCTCCCATACCAGACGGTAATGCAGCCTGTCAGCAGACTCTCGACCACGCTCCTGTAAAAGTTTGAGGTGATGTTGGCATTCATGCCAAACTTCCTCAGCCTCCTCAGGAAGTAGAGCCGCTGGCGAGCTTTCTTAACCACAGTGTCAATGTGAAGGGTCCACGAGAGATCCTCGGTGATGTTTACTCCGAGGAACTTGAAGCTGTTAACCCTTTCAACTTCTACGCCGCTGATGTAGATGGCCTGGTGTCCTCTGCCTTGCTCTTTCCGATAGTCCACAATCATCTCCTTGGTTTTGCTGACGTTAAGAGACAAGCTGTTATCCAGGCACCAATTACTCAATGCCAGCACCTCCTCTCTGTAGGCCGTCTCATCGTTGTCAGTGATAAGGCCTATGATGGTTGTGTCGTCTGCAAACTTGATGATGGTGTTTGTGCCGTGTTTTGCAACACAGTCGTGGGTGAACAAGGAATACAAGAGGGGGCTAAGCACACAGCCCTGCGGCGCTCCTGTGTTTAAAATGAGTGATGAGGACGTGTGTTTTCCGACTCTTACCACCTGGGGACTGTTTGTGAGGAAAGAGAAAATCCATCTGCGGATGGTCGTCCCCAACCCAAGGTCGTCAAGCTTCAAGATGAGTTTTGAGGTGATGATGGTGTTGAATGCCGAGCTGTAATCTATGAACAGCATTCTTACATATGTATTTCCTCTTTCCAGGTGGGTGAGGGCAGTGTTTATTGTTAGCGCAATGGCATCCTCTGTAGATCTGTTTGCTCTGTAAGCTAATTGGAGAGGATCCAGCATGTCGGGGAGGGAGAAGCAGATGTAACCTTTGACCAGTTGCTCAAAGCACTTCATAATAACCAATGTCAGTGCAACCGGGCGATAGTCATTTAGACACCGGTTTCTTTGGGACAGGAATGATGGTGGATGCCTTGAAGGAAGTGGGGACCACTGACTGCCTCAGGGAGAGATTGAAGATGTTGGTGAACACACCTGCTAGCTGGTCAGCACACGACCTGAGGGCACGGCCTGGGATGCCATCTGGTCCCGGAGCTTTGCGAGTATTGACCTTTTTGAAGGACCTTCTCACGTCAGATGGTTCAAGGATCAGAGTGACAGACTCACTGCCCCTTTGAGGATATAGCACCTGTTCTTTGTTGGCTGCATCAAAACGAGCATAGAAAGTGTTGAGCTCGTCTGCAAGACATGCAGTGGGCTGAACACTGACTGTGTTTTTGTTTTTATAGTCAGTGATGCAGCACAGTCCATTCCACAGGCGCTTGGTGTCAGAGCTGTGGTAGCTTGACTCCACTTTGTCCCTGTAGTCCCGTTTGGCCTTCTTGATGGACCTCCAGAGGTCGTATCTGGCTACTTTGTATGCATCACAGTTCCCTGAGCCAAAGGCAGAGGTCCGCGCCTTGAGCTTAACCCGAATCTCCCTATTTACCCAGGGTTTCTGGTTAGGATATATGCAAATGGAGGTTTTTGCAACATCGTCAATGCACTTGCTGATATATCTTGTGACAGAGTCTGTGAATTCATTGATGTTGCCATCAGCTGCATCCTCAAACATCTGCCAATCAGTTGTTTCAAAGCAGTCCTGTAAGACCCCCTCAGCTTCACTGTCCCATTTGTAGATGTCACTGTAAACTGGTTTTTCCTGTTTAAGTCTTTGTTTATATGCAGGCAGCAGCAACATAGAGCAATGGTCTGCTTTTCCAAAAGCTGGTCAAGGGAGGGGTTTGTATGAGTCCTTGAATAAGGTGTAACAATGATCCAGTGTTTGATCACCTCTTGTGGGGGGAGAGATGTGCTGATAGTATTTAGGGAGAACTTTCTTCATGTTTGCTCTGTTAAAGTCTCCCAACACAATAAATGCTGCTTCTGAGTTAGCGTTCTCTAGTCCACTGATAACATCATACAGTTCATCCATAGCCGAAGCTTTATCAGCTTGTGGGGGGATGTAAACAACTGAAAGGAGTGTCACAGGTGTCTGGTCACACTTATAGGTAATCTAACTTAGACACCATTAAAATATCTGACTACGCCACCCAGTTTTATTAAGAGACTGGGAACTCCTGAAATTTACCAATAATAGCACACAGGTTTCTTTAAATTGGGCGGTGAGTAAACACACAATGAAAGACACAGCAGTAATTTCAGAAAAAGGCAACAGTAAGTTCTATTGTACAAGACAATATAAGGTACATTAAAAAGATAAATGAACATAATAGAACATAAACATATCAGGAAAATACACAGTCCACACTCTAAAAGTCCGTAAAAACAAGAATTGGAGGATACAACCTTTAGTGGTGCAGAGTCCAGTTTGGGCACTGTGTTACCCCAACACTTAATTGTTCATGGATGCACTCTGTTCCCCGGCAGAAGTTGTGTCAAATTGTTCACTCCCTGTCAGCGTCTCTTCGTTGTTCCTTTTTCTTCCACTCTGGGCTCCTTGTGTGGCTGGGACCTAGGCACGCCTCATTTCTCATCTGTCAGCTTCGCTTGGTCCTCTCATGTGGCTTCCCTCTTTCGCTGGACTCACAGCTGGCGTCTCCTTGTGGAACTGTCTCTTCCTCCCTGGAAGTGTTGCCGTCCTTGTGCCTCACGTTGTGCCAGCCAGGTACCCTTGTCTGCCTGCGAGCCCCTGTGCCCTGTCCGAGTGTCTTGGCAGCGTTTCCTGTGGACTCTCCTTCTCTTGCCTTCTGCTGTCCAGCAGTTTATATTTACTTCACCCCTCTGTTGTCAGTCCTGGACAAACAGTTTAATCAATGGCACATCTAAATTGCCTGGGTTTAACAATTAATAAAAACACAAGTTAACAAAATGTATGGTTACCAAACATTAATAAGTACAGATATGCTGATTAGGAACCAATATTTCCAAGCCAGGAAAATACAGACATTCTTCTAAGGCCAAACTTCAAAGCAGTGATTCCCTTGCAGGACAGCAAATACCATTAATAAGTACAGACAGCCTTTTAACTTCTCACCCCCCAGTCCCAACAGTGGGTGCCTAATGGAACCACCCAGTGCACAAAAAAAATGTAAAAGTGTCCCCCTCTGACAGGAGAACTGAACTGAACTCCCTCGGGAGGTAAAAGGGTCTAACTTTAATGGTCAGCAGGTCGAGAACCGGTGAGCGGTGCATTAAGACACACACATCCGTAGCACACGAAAAGTTAACCATGAAGCACACACCCCCTCCCCTTGATTTGCCTAAGTCCTTCATTCTGTCTCCCCGATAAACTGTGAACCCGTCTGGTGTGACTGCGCAGTCGGGTACGCTGGGCTCCAACCACGTCTCTGTGAATGCCAAAACGCAGCAATTCGTGATGTCTTTTTGGTGCTTTATCCGTGCACGCAGCTCATCTAATTTGTTGTCCAGAGACTGAACGTTAGCGAGCAGGATGCTAGGCAGAGGAGGCTTGTTGTTTCTCAGTCGGGTTCGGCACAGAACTCCGGCGTGATTCCCCCTTTGTTTTCCTTCGCCGTCGCGCAAGTAAGCAAAAAACTCCAGGCAGTACAGTGTCTGCGATATCAAAAACTGTTGTAAAATCCGAACTGGCTGATGAACGTAATTCCAATAGTGTTTGCCGGTCATACTGAAAGTGTGATAAAGTAGTACGCACAAAAAAGAGTGAGTAGTAAGAAAATAAATAATAACTTTTTTGCTGAGATGACTCGGAGCTCTCGTCGGTGCAGCCATCTTACGGCACAGCAGCAGTAGTGGCGGCGGCCAGCAGCAGACACAGGTTTAGTGTGTAAAGCTTGTACCAGCACTGGTCTATCTCCCAAAATAAACTTTGCCTGCTCATCAGCAGCTTCAATTTGCATAGCAATCGTAATAGCTTTATCCAAAGTCAAGTCAGCTTCTAAAAGTAAGCACGTGTTCCACCAACTGATCTCATAACATTTCATCCAGTTTAGTGTCAACCTCACATTTAACTGCCAAGTCACATAGTGTGGCCACGTACTGTGAAATAGTTTCATTAGCAGCCTGAGCACGTTTTCTAAAAGTATGACGCTCAGCAACAACATTTCTACATGGCGCAAAGTGAGCTTGTAAAGCCGTAATGGCGTCCTCCATTGACATACCTTGATTTGGAAGCATGTAAAACAATCTCTGACTTTCTGTTCCCAGACAATGAAGGAGAAGTGCCTTCTTCCGTGCTTCCAGCCATTCATCTCCTGATGCACCAAGAACCAGCATGTAGTTACTGAACATTTTCTGCCACATTTTGAACGGTATAGCAGGTTCACCCGGACATGGCAGAAATGGTGGAGGAAAAGGAGTAGCAGCAACAGCCATTGTAGACCAGTAGAAGCAAGTAAGTATCTCGTCGCCAATCTGTTAAGTTGTCAGAGGATAAAATGAAGAGACTCAGTGCCCAAAAGTTTAATCCAACAACTGGAAGCAACAACAGGAAAAACAATAGTCCTCCGAACTTTCTCGATTTTTTAACACTCTTTTTCTATCCCTCTTCACTATCTCCAGCTAGTGGCCAAAGTACAGAACATAACATTCTCCTTAATGCTCAGCTGGTGCCTGCTGATTACAGTGCTGCTTGATGGCGTAAAGAATCGAACAAAAATTAGTCACCACATATAAAGAGGGTAGCTACTTATTTATCTGGAGCTGCCGTCGGGTTGACTGTTACGTAGCTTCTTCTTTTAGATCGTCTCCCTATTAAGAGATGCCTCCTTCTGGGCGGTTGTCCTTTTGTAGCCCTGAGACCGGAAGGGGTGGAGTCAGTTGCCCTCAATGGGCGGTTTCTCTGAACTCCGGATGAAGAAAATAATGTAACAGTTAGCGGCAGTTAGTGGAGAGCTTGACTGGTGATCTTTAGACATGCATGTGTGACATTGTATACGGAGTTCATTGTCTTTGATTATTTTTTCAAATCTTTGGTCTATTTGAGGGTTTAATTCAATTCTATTTTAATAATTATAATTTTACTTTAATTAATTTTGGTTTTAGCTTTGTTATTGATGATGTTAGTTTTTTTAATCTTTTTACACAATGCCATTTTTTGATTGCTTTGTGTGTAGTTAGCTACATGGTACTATGTTTGGATGACTGGCACTGAATAGCATGTGACATCATCGTTAATGCCTTGCACTTTTCAAGTTACCCAAGCTTGTGGATACTAAACTAAATTTTGCATGTTTGTGTTTTCTTCAGGACTTATATGATTAAGGACCTTGGCTAGTACTTTTTGTTTGTGAGTTTGATTAGCATTTAGGATTAAGTGACTTTTTGATTTTGACTATGCTTCAGTCATCTCCTTTCTGTTTCTGTCAGTTTCTTTTGGTAGAGCAGCATGAAGTTTAAGGACTTGTGTTAGGTGCCATTCAGTCCCTGTATCTGAAGAGGAAGAGTTGTATTTGAATATAAAGTCAAGATCTCCCCATCTGGGGCATATGCTGTAACAGGACAGGGAGCAGATGTGGTATCTCTCCAAACCTGGACAAATGCTTAATACAAAAAATTTGAAATATAAATGAACAATTAAGAGACATATAAATATATGCAAGATGAAGCTCAGAATAAAACTATTCAAAAGTCAAAGAAAGGTATCCTGCCAGCACTTTTGACCCTAGGGTAAGTTCCCTTGTTGTTCGCCCTCTTAAAGGTCTATAACAGCACTACTTAAATGGTCTACAAATCTCTGCAGCCCCCCCAGTAGTATTACACCATTAGGCCGGTTCAGAATGGTGTGGAGGTTGCTGGGAAGAAGGATGATCAGGTGCTATCTTTAAAAAGGACCCGGAAGATGCAGAGAGGGATCGCAATCATCTGTTTCTACTAATCTATTTGTTGCTATTGCTTCTCATCTATTGGATTATAAATACACCCACCATAGTTTACAATTCTTTCTGGATCTGTACCCTGTGGCGGCTTGTTCGTGTGATTTCGTCTAAGTTGAATACGTCTTCATGTGGGGACTGCTCCCAATCATGCCAAATCTTAAAAGAAATAAATGGAATTTGACAAAACTGTACATTTCATTCTGAGGGCTGTTCACACCATTGTCATCTGCACCTTCTGCACTGGACTGTATCATAAAATTTAACTGTTTATCATGTAGTGCTTAGTGTTTCATTTAGTTTCATTTGTGCAGTGTTTCTTAAATAATTAGTGAAATTTGTGTGGAACTTTGTGCATGTGTAATTTGTTTATTTATTGTATTTTTACTTTCTTCATTTAGTTTATAAATTCATTATATACTCATTTTGAGGTGCTTTATTACTTGTCTCTGTTTGTGAGTGTGCAAGCAGGGTCAAGGCTGAGTGCATTCCTGAAGTCCCCAAAATAAAATAAATAAATCACCATTTTAGAAAACATTGAGCATTGATTATGACTAACCTCTTGCCAAGTTTCCCAGGCTTCATTTTTTAGAGGAACAGTCCTAAAAAACGGTCAGCTTGGAGCTATACATTACCCTGTATGAGCTAAGAGGAATGCCTGTCTCAGAACTCTCTGTGGCTGTCTTCTCTCTCTTGCTGTATTGTCTTGAGGGTGTTTGCAGGACATTTCCCATGATTACAGGCCTCAGGATTCCCTGGACTTGCCCCTTTTTTCAAACTGCCATTCAAATTTGCATTCCCACTGCCAGTGCATGTTTTTTTTTCTGTCTTTCTCTCCCTCTGCTACATCTTCCTCCCTGGAACCTTCACCATTATATATACACCAAGCTAAGGATTTCCATGAGGTACGATTTGAGCTTATATTCATGTGGAACTAAACATGGAAATGAGCATACATTTATGCTGATACTTGCACATATTAGAATTTTATGAATTGGGGGTCAAATTGATTCAGGATAAAAATACAGCGTAATATTCATGAACCAGTCTAAACCGCTTTTGGATTTTAGGGGACCAAAGCCTGTCCAGTCAGCATCAGGGACAAGGTAGGAACCAGTCCTAGATGAGGGTTAGGGTTAGGGTTAGCAAGGGCTCAGTTTAGAGCTTGCCAACCCTAGGACAGTCAATTTAAATGCAGGAATTGAGTGAATTTTAAGTTGGTTAATTAATCATCAGTCTTACCTTTGGCAATTCTGATAACCAAATACTTTGACAAGGCTCCTACTTTATTTACCTTATCTTTCTCTGTTGTATGAAGCAGTTCTCCAGGTTTTAGACATATACTGTATATCAAGGTAACTGAAGCAAACTCATTTTAATGAGCTGAATAATTAATTTAATTAAAGATGAGTACACAAGGATTACAGAAGTATGAGAAATGCATATATATATATATATATATATATATATATGGTTGAAATAGTTTACTGTCAAGTAAATGCAAAGAGTACGCGACACGTGTTTCGCCCTCATTATGGGCTCATCAGGCGTACAAACTCCACTGCACTCCCTCTCGGGAATCGAACCTCGGACGTCAGCGCCAGAGGCGATGCCCCTAACGTTGCGCCACGGCGTGTGGTTCGTTTATTTGACTGACGTCCGAGGTTCGATTCCCGAGAGGGAGTGCAGTGGAGTTTGTACGCCTGATGAGCCCATAATGAGGGCGAAACACGTGTCGCGTACTCTTTGCATTTATTTGACAGTAAACTATTTCAACCATTCTATGATCTGCTCCTCACAAACTGAGGGCACCGTTACGGATGTTAGCAGATTGCTGGCCAACCACAAGCGTTACCTGGTAGGTAACCACCCATACAATCAGATTGTGACACAGACTTCGAATGCCGTGAATGTAATTACCCCGATCTACATGCTGTCATATAAATGAACCACACGCCGTGGCGCAACGTTAGGGGCATCGCCTCTGGCGCTGACGTCCGAGGTTCGATTCCCGAGAGGAAGTGGAGTTTGTACGCCTGATGAGCCCATAATGAGGGCGAAACACGTGTCGCGTACTCTTTGCATTTATTTGACAGTAAACTACAGTATTTCAACCATTCTATGATCTGCTCCTCACAAACTGAGGGCACTGTGGCGGATGTTAGCAGATTGCTGGCCAACCACAAGCGTTACCTGGTAGGTAACCACCCATACAATCAGATTGTGACACAGACTTCGAATGCCGTGAATATATATATATATATATATATACATACAGTATAAGATTGGATGCAGACATACTAGACAGAACAAACATATAACATACAGGCTGGCTGTTTACTGGTATTTACTGTTCTAATTTATCTTGGCACAGATCATTAGTATTCAACAAGTCTTTATGGATGATATTGTGTGGGATTGTTGCTTTGTTACTGCTCAGGGTTCAAGTGGAAGATTCTTCATGCACTGGAGTGCACTCTTTCTCTTTGCTTCATGATCCCTTGTCCATTGTATGCTTTGCTTCCCCACTCACCTTTTAATGTCTCCTCTGCAACTTCATGGAGAAAAGCATCAGTCTTCCTGAAACAGGATTTCAGAGGCTGAAGTTCCCTTCTTGAAGTAATGGCTGGTCCTCAGCAGACAGGGCTCAATGCTTAGTTTGGCAGACTGGATCTCAGCTCTCAGGCTCACAAAGAGAAGAGATTTTCGGCTCTGGCTCTCCAAGGAAGAGTAGCTCATAGCTTTTAAGTTCAGAGAGCAGGTTTCAGAGGTTTTCAGTCATTTTGGAGAGTTTAATCTCCTCCCGAGAATCCCCAGGGAGTACAGTGACAGTCAAGACAATATCCCAAAAAGAAGTTGGTGCAGAAAGTTTTAAAGGAATGTATAACTTCTCTTGATTGGATTAAAGGCATGTCCAGTTACAAAATCAATATTTCCTCATAGGTGAGCTCTTCTGTCCATGAGAGTTGTCATTCATTGATTTACAGCTCTTTGTCCTTGCTTGAGTCGACTTTGTGCCTTCTGGCTCAAGAAGTCTTCAGAGGGGCCTCTGGAATGATGTCAGTTAAGCTCTGATTTTCACCTTTGTTATCAGATGAAGTTCAGGAAGATCACTCACTTAGTTTGGAATGCAAGTAAGGGGGAAGGCACAGCTGGATGTCTGTTAAATCTGCTTTCTTAACTGATTTGGTGTTCCACTAAAGCATAGCAGAATGGGCAGTGTCTATGTTGTCCTAAACAGGCATGTTAGCCTAATTCAGCGGTTCTCAAACTGTGGGGCGTAACAAAAAAGGGGGCACAAATGTTGCCATATGTCGCGTAATTTCGCTATTATTTTAAACTTGTAGTGGTGTATCGTCAGCAAAAAATATAGGAATAAATTTTATTAGGGTTTCAAAAAAACATTAGGGGGTTGCAAATACTTAAAGTTTGAAAAACGCTGGCTTAATTGATGATTGTAATTGGGTGTGGGAGGGAAAATCAAAACACACAGATGAAAACCATTGCAGACACAGAGGGAACATGCAGAATCCACAAAATGGCACTCAAGCCCCAGACAATGGATCCTAAGGGAAGCTTATGGCAACAACTAGTGGAAAGTTTGCCACCTTGGCGAAAGGTGATTATATTACATTTTCAGATTATGTGAGATTTGACAAGTTGGGAAAATCACATCTTTTAAAAGGCCAGAGTAAAAAGTAATGAAATTCTAAGTTTGAAATCTTTTGTAAAAATTGTTACTGGGTTAGGCAGACTGGGTCATAATAAACGCCTTTTGTATCCACTGGTTCATCACCATGACTTTAAGCTGAAATATTCATTTTGTTCATTGAGACCTGCAGCTAAATTGAGAGTGGGCTCATTCTGCTCCATCTCAGAGGTGCTACACCCAAATATACGCAGCCATTCTCCCCTGCTGTAATTTGCTTTTATTTAACGGTCAGTATTGCTGTTCACACTCCCCTGATGCTGGGGCATTGTCCTTTATTCATTAAAACTGAAAACTGGTATAAATGTGTTCAGTGTACTCTCTTAGTGTGCCAGAAAGTTCATAACGTACCTGCACAGTGTTTGTTCCTTGTGGATGTCTCTAATTTGTTGGATGAGCAGAGCAATAGAAGGCATCATTAACAGTAACAACCTTAAACTTGGCGTGCGTGAATTTATGCATTCCAAGAGTTATTGTGCCTGTCCCAGTAGGCACTACTTGCAATGACAGGCCCAGAGCTGCAGGTCTTTCTGCACATAACACCAGTTTGTCTTGCATGTCCTGGGAGATTCTACACAGCTGCATGATGCCACAGTGCTGTCACTTTAATAAGTTAATAAATCATATTTAATCTGTTTTCGCTTTATAGCTTTTTATCATGGCAAACTCTTGCTCAAGGAACTCTGTAAAGCAATGATCAACATTTCAGCTGAAAATAAACAATATGTAGCATAAAATACAGAGAGTATAGACATAATTCTTCAGGGTAAGAGATGAAAAAATGCAATAAAATTATAAAGATTAAGTGTCATTTTAATTAAATGTGCAAGCTTATAAGTGACTCAGAAAGGATTACACATGGAAGTGTGCGGAAGTGTTCCCTGAGATAAAATGCTACCAACGTTTGCTTTTTGTCTTGCTCTGCTTACCAAGTTCCAACTCCCTGCCACCTTGTTGAAAGAAGCTGGTTTGAAACCTGAGTTAGTGTGACTGACCCCGGCTCTAGGGAGCTGGACTCTGTTTTCACTGTAGATGTGAGCTTTGATCTTGGTCCCGTTGACTTTATAGGTTTTTTGATTTGATCTTGTATCACTATTTTGTATCATGAAACTTGATTTTGAATTGGTTATTGGGTGAGAGCAGGGAGTGCTTAGCTCCACAGACCATGTTCAGTGTTTGGAAAAACACTGTAGAAATGTCACTCCACTTACAGTACCACCCAAAGCCACTATGGTGACAGAATAACAATTACAGCACCATCAACAACTAACCATATCACAAATAATAATTTTAAACTTTTCTTGCACTAAACAATCATCCAGTATACATCAGGCTCTGCATCGAAAAATCCATTTAGAATTCAGTCGAATGAAAGTTACTGCACTGGTTAGGATACTCTTTCTTTCTGATAGCTGAGGTGCTCTCACTGCACCAGCCATTGTATTGTCCAAGTTCCATGATTATTATACAGAAAGTCAGAATAGGGGAGGCTATGGCGAGTCACAATTGAAAAGCTCCAGGATTGAGCAGTTTAACGGATTGTGGTGTACTCATGTACCAGAGTGTGGTAACGCTTTTTATTATTTTACGATAATATTATTTTGGTACACGTGATTAATCGGTTAACTAGGAGCCACACATGTGTTTTACTAGAAATCTCTGAAAACAAAGAACTTTCTCTGTGTTCCTCCTGACAGAGTCCAAGGAATATTTTCTCACAGACTGATGCAGTGTAACGTAATAGTGAAAGCAAAAAGCAAGTAAGTATAATTTATCTATAATATAATAAAACACTACTCTGTTTGGCTTTGGTCTGATTAATCAGTTTATCTTTGGTTTGCATAGTCAAAGGCAAATTGAGAGAGCAAGCGCAAGAGAGGTTGAGACGCACAAGGATGTTGGGTAAAGGCTTGGGAGGACCCCTGAGAGTCATCTTCAAAGATGGGAAGTATTTTCAAGATTACAAATGATGTTTTCACAGCGGGTAATGGGAGCCCATCTAACACTGGTGTTTGTCAAAACACAGACAGAAAGCAAGCAACATTCCTTAGAAAACAGAGTCAGCAAAACTGGCTCTACAGGAATACGATGGAGGGAGGAAGCACCGTGCAAGAGGAGTTTGAGACACACAAAGATACTGAGGAAAAAGCGTAAGAGGAGCGCTTAGGGTACACCTAAGGAAAGAGACATGAAATATTTTATTTCTGTTCACTAATATCAAAGACAAGTAACAAATATTACATAATAAGAAAATGTAAGCAATATCCTCTTTAATAAAATCCCTGTGTGCGTCCAGGTGTCCGTGTTTGTGTGTCTTCTGGTGAAGTGCGCATGCGCGGGGCTTCTGGTGAAGTGCGCATGCGCAGGGCACGGTGCGATGCGCGATATTACTGTCAGAGAAAGTTACAGGTGTTTTACGAAAATACAAACCAGTATTACTGCGAGAGGAAATTAAAGGTACACAATACAGTGACGCATATTACAGCCACATACAAGCCAGTATGAGAAAATTAAAGGCATATTACCGACGCACACGCCTGTATTACCGCCAAAGAAAATTAAAGGTATATTAAGAACGTACAAGACAGTATTATCCATCCATTTTCCAACCCGCTGAATCCGAACACAGGGTCACGGGGGTCTGCTGGAGCCAATCCCAGCCAACACAGGGCACAAGGCAGGAAACAATCCTGGGCAGGGTGCCAACCCACCGCAGGACACACACAAACACACCCACACACCAAGCACACACTAGGGCCAATTTAGAATCGCCAATCCACCTAACCTGCATGTCTTTGGAATGTGGGAGGAAACCGGAGCGCCCGGAGGAAACCCACGCAGACACGGGGAGAACATGCAAACTCCACGCAGGGAGGACCCGGGAATCGAACCCAGGTCCCCAGATCTCCCAACTGCGAGGCAGCAGCGCTACCCACTGCGCCACCGTGCCGCCCCAGACAGTATTACTGTCACAGAAAATTAAAGACACACAATACATGGTGGCAGCCCTCGAACGGTCAGCTCAGCAAGTAAACATCAAGAAAAGAAAGGCTGAAAGACAAAGAAAAATACGACCAGCAAAAAGAATGAGGTCAATGTCCCTTGCCATTTAATACAGACTGTTCCTACTAATGTTTATGCACTACTGTTCTAGCGCCCGTTATTGTAACGGGCTTAATGACTAGTAACATAATAATATTAGTAAACAGAAATAAAAGATCCATTGTAAATGAAAGAATACAGTATTACATAAGCAGGTTATTTATAAGAGTGCCAAGATTATTAAATATGCAGCCTGCAGCTCCATATGAGATGAGATTATCTGCAAAGTAACTCAAGGAAACTATGTTTGGACAGTTGCTGTTTCTAATTCATTTTTATCACAGAGACTCAGATATGGTGAGTAAAACTGTGAAATGTGCCCTTGACGTCAAAACTGGCAAATAATGAAAAAGCAGTAAAAGCAATTAAAACAAAATCTGAATAGCCTTCAAAACTGAATATTTGAAAGGTTTAGATGTTGAGAATGGAAAGGTGCTACATGTGAGCAAAAGGACAATTAATTATGAAATCAAGATTAAAAATGCTGACCTGCAGAAAGCTTCAATTGATGCAACGTTTTTGTTGTAAAGTCAGTGTTAATGTTCAAGGCCACAAGCTCATATTTAAGGCAAATAAAATGCTAGGTTATATTATAAAAACATTTGAATACAAACAAAGGGACATTAGGGCAGCACGGTGGCGCAGTGGTAGTGCTGCTGCCTCGCAGTAAGGAGACCCGTGTTCACTTCCCGGGTCCTCCCTGCGTGGAGTTTGCATGCTCTCCCCGTATCTGCGTGGGTTTCCTCTCATGGTCCAAAGACATGCAGGCTAGGTGCATTGGCGATCCTAAATTCTCCCTAGTGTGTGCTTGATGTGTGTGTGTGGGTGTGCGCACACCCTGCACTGGGCTGGCGCCTTGCCTGGGGTTTGTTCCTGCCTTGCACCCTGTACTGGCTGGGATTGGCTCCAGCAGACCCCGTAGTTAGGATATAGTGGGTTGGAAAATGACTGACAAAGGGACATTATGCCTTAGCAATGCTAAATCTGAATAATTTGGTGAAAAAAACAGCAAAAATACTGTGCAAACCTCATTAGAGTAAAACGACTGCTACAACTACACATTTTCAATACAAATGTGAATAGAACATGGCTGATAATTGAGTACCATATTATTATACTCTTCTGAGTTTTTTGAATTCATTCATTGAAATAAATGGAGTCTGAGAAGGAACTAGAAAAATGACTAAAGAGAGGCAATTTAATGTACAGATGTCTGCTTTACCATTGCTGTGGGAACTTAATACCTCATCACAGATGATCCCTCACTTTCACATCTTAAAGGGTCTGTGAAAATGGAAATCTCATAAAACTGCACTGTCACGCCAGATTTCCCTGGATATCTTAAAGAAATTAATTATATTTTGCAGAATTCACTCACATTTTAATGAACAAATCTGTGCAGTTGGGTAATATAATAGACTTCTGATAGACATGTTATATCATCCTGACATTCACAAGCTGAAACCTTCTAACTGCCAAACTGTCTTGAAAATTTTAATGAAGAGTTCAATATGCTATTAGTAGAGTGTTATATGGCCGAGGAGTTGTTTATTAGATTTAATATTATTTATAATTAATCTACTTGCTGCATCAAATCTTGTGTTAGAAGATGGGAGAAGTCTTCAGAGATGAGATATACACAAATTACAGATGAAATACAGCAAAATTATGCGCTACTCATATTTATAAAGGCGAAATAAGGGTTAGGGTTAGGTTTAGGGTTTAGGTAGATTTTATATTCCCAGAGGGAAATTTGGTTGCAGCAGGAAAGTACAAAAAAAGAAGACATTGTTACAGAGATCTAATATAATAAGACACAACATTTGAAAACCAGTTAAACTGCATAAACACACACTCAAGGTCAGTACAAAGAAGAAGAATTACTTTCAACAGTAAAATCTGTGGCATTTAACATTTAGCAGCATCCCTACAAGTACCAGCATTTAAAATGTTTATAGTTCTAGGAATAAAAGAGTTCTTAAACCTGTTGCTCTTTACCTTTGGAAGCCTAAATCTGCAGCCTGATGGCAACAGCTGGAGGTTAAAGCAAAGAGCGTGACTACTGTCTGATAGAATTGAGTTGGCTTTCATTCAAACCCATTTCTAATACATTTCAGTGGTAGAGGTCTGCTGTGAACCAAAATTTTACTGCTAACTTTTAGGATGTTGTTACAATGGTTTGTATTCTTATTGCTGAGGTTGTCAAACCAACAGATAAAAGCAAATGTAACAATGGATTCATTAAAGGACTTATAAAAAAAGTGTCATTATGGTTTTTCCACTTTAAAACAGTTGAGTTTCCTAAGAAAGAAAAGTCGTTTACAAATTTGGTCTGTGTTAAGATCAAAGTTAAGTTTGTTATCAATGATTGTCCCCAGGTAATTGTATTGTTCTATCATCTCCACTGTCTCCCTTTTACTCAAAGTTGAGACAGTAGATAGTGGGGAGCACCTGAAATCTACAGCCACTTCTTTTGTCTTAGAAATATTTAATTGTAAGCAGGAGCAATCACATCATCATCGACAATAGGTCCATGACTGTCTTCCTTATCTTGTAAAAGACTCACAATGACAGAGTCATCTGCAAATCTCAGGATGTGTCTACCCTTGTGTAAACTGCAGTCATTTGTATAAAGAATAAACAAAAGAGGAGATAAACAGCCACCTTGTGGAGTGCCCACAGATGTTCTTAGGCTATTAGAACTAGGGTGTTGTACCGTGTTAGCCATTATGAATGTTGAGAAAAGCCAAGCAAAATGACACCTTTTATTGGCTAACTAAAAAGATTACAATATGCAAGCTTTCGAGGCTACTCAGGCCGCTAGGCTATTAGAGAAACAGCCATTAACACTCACTCTTTGTGTTCTGTCTGTTAAAAAGTCCAGAATCCACACCACTAAGTTAGGGTCCAAACAGAGTTGATCATTCAGTTTTATAACTAAAATGTGGGGCTGGATTGTGTTAAAATCTTATGAAATGTCTATACACAGCAACAAGGAGTGGTTTTTAATCCTTCCAAGGTCTCATATAGTAAATTCAGAAGTGTTGCTGTGGTATCCTCCACACCACTCTTTGCTCTGTATGCACATTGGTGAGGGTCCAGATGAGCCACAGTTTTATTAAGTAGTTGTTTCTAATTTAATTCTCAAAGGATTTCATGATATGACAAGTTAATGCCACTGATCTAAAGTCACTTACTGCTTTGGGGTGTGCAGTTTTTTCCAATGGAATAACAACTGCATGTTTCCATAGGCTAGACACCACTTGCTGTAAATCCAAAGACATTTCAAATATGGAGTGGGCTATTGGAGAGAGCTCCTCTGCACAGTAGTGAGTCAGATGGCCACTTATTCTGTCTGGACCAAAGCTTTTTTTGATATTTGGTTGTTTAACACTACAATCCCTGAAGCCCACAAAAAAACTTGTAATCCCAGGCCACCTTAAATTCCTTCGCACCTCTCCATCAGCTTGTTTTCTGTTGTAAATTTGTCGATCAGTACAAGCAGCAAGCAGCCAGCTGTTCAATCCCCCCACCGCCGAAGCTCAACTTGATACCTAGGTGAGCTCAGCATGCCCTGTTCATCCTCATCCAAGTTCACCTCTGTTATTGCACATCTTTATTTGAAAACAGCAGTGTCAGATCGGGGGCAGTGTGAACGTGACTGAAAGAATAAAACTTAATTAGAAAAAAAAAAACGCAAACCTTTACAAGTACCATAAATTTACACCGGCTGTTACAGACTCAAATCAAATGTATGTTTTTATTGTATAACTAGCAAAATACCCGCGCTTCGCAGAGGAGAAGTAGTGTGTTAAAGAGGTTATGTAAACATATATATACATAAACATATATACTTATATATACATATCTACATATATACATATACACATATATATATACATATACACATCCATATATATATACATATATCAACATATATATACACATACATATACACACATACATACATACACACATATATATATATATATATATATATATATATATATATATATATATATATATATATATATATATACACATACAGACACATATATATACATATACATATTTACATATCTACATATATATACACATATATACATATCTACATACATACACATATATCTATCTATCTATCTATCTATCTATCTATCTATCTATCTATCTATCTATCTCTATCTATTTATCTATCTATATATATATATATATACTAGCAAAATACCCGCGCTTCACAGCGGAGAAATAGTGTGTTAAAGAGGTTATGTAAACATATATATACATATCTACATATACATATATATATGCATCCATCCATCCATCCATTTTCCAACCCGCTGAATCCGAACACAGGGTCACGGGGGTCCGCTGGAGCCAATCCCAGCCAACACAGGGCACAAGGCAGGAACCAATCCCGGGCAGGGTGCCAACCCACCGCAGGACACATACAAACACACCCACACACCAAGCACACACTAGGGCCAATTTAGAATCGCCAATCAACCTAACCAGCATGTCTTTGGACTGTGGGAGGAAACCCACGCAGACACGGGGAGAACATGCAAACTCCACACAGGGAGGACCCGGGAAGCGAACCCAGGTCCCCAGATCTCCCAACTGTGAGGCAGCAGCGCTACCCACTGCGCCACCGTGCCGCCCATATATATATATATATATATATATATATATATATATATATATATATATATATATATATATATATATATATATATATATATATATATATATATATATATATATATATATATATATATATATATATATATACATATACCCATCCACATATATATACATATATATACATATATATATATATATATATATACACATATCAACATATATATATATATATATATATATACATATTAATAAAAGGCAAAGCCCTCACTGACTCACTGACTCACTAACTGACTGACTGACTGATTGACTGACTGACTGACTGACTCACTCATCACTAATTCTCAAACTTCCCGTGTAGGTGGAAGGCTGAAATTTGGCAGGCTCATTCCTTACAGCTTACTTACAAAAGTTAGGCAGGTTTCATTTCGAAATTCTACGCGTAATGGTCATAACTGGAACATATTTTTTGTCCATATACTGTAATGGAGGAGGCGGAGTCACGTATCGCGTCATCACGCCTCCTACGTAATCACGTGAACTAAAAACAAGGAAGAGATTTACAGCACGAGTCAAACGCGGGAACGAAGGTAAATGACGTTAATTTTTGACTGTCTTTTAATACTGTGTAAGCATACATATTAACACATGTGCAATTAAACGTGTGCATTTACGGGGTGATTTCTCAGGCTTAAAAGCTCACCTTTTATCAAACGCGAGAACAAAGGTAACTGACGTTGTTCACTGTCTTTTAATACTGTGTAACCATACATATTAACACGTGCAATTAAACGTGTGCATTTACGGGGTGATTTCTCAGGCTTAAAAGCTCGCCTTTTACTAAAAAGGTAAATGCAAAACTATTTTCAATCAGTTTATTGAAACGCTCCCGTTAAGGATTGCAATAACATATTCGCGAGATAAAAGAACGAAGTAGGGGGAAATGAAGGAAGAGCCGCAAACAGCGAAGAGCAAAAAATTCATTAAACAATTGAGAAGGGAGCGAGTGAAGCATACAAGCATGTTCATAAGGGAAACAAAGCACGGTGTAAAACGTAAGTTTAAATTAAGTTTATAGAAACGCTCCCGCTGCGGATTGCAATAACATATTCGCGAGATAAAAGTTTAATGAGAAGACACGAGGTATAAACGAACCACACGCCGTGGCGCAACGTTAGGGGCATCAGTTTCAACCATTCTATGATCTGCTTCTCGCAACTGAAAGACGGCACATGGCGGATGTTAGCCGACTTGCTGACCGCAACGTTAGGGGCTTCAACTCTGGCGCTGACGCCACATCTCAGTGCCAACAGTTTGCAGACTCTACTTAAAAGACACGCCCTCCTCACTGGACAGTTAAAAAGACCAATCAAACTAACGTTGACATCAAGTATTACCCAATCAAAAGTAGGAAAGGAGGCATCTTCATAAAATGCGTGTGGGATGATTTGCATGAGACGCTGCTTTAAAAAAAATGATAAAAAAAATACGGGACAAATCCCGTCCCGTATTGATTCAAAACGGGACGCGCAATTTCATTCTCAAATGCGGCACGATTCCGTATTTTAAAGGACGGGTGGCAACCCTACAGTGCCAGGTAACCACCCATACAATCAGATTGTGATTCAGACTAGGAATGCAATGAATGTAATTACCCCGATCTACATACAAAGCGAAAGTCTTGCAACATTCAAAGATGATGGTTTGGGATAAGTACACCATACAACATAAAAGAGCTTATGAAGCCTTGAACCGAAAAAAGCAAGATCTCAGAGATCGTAAAAAAAAAAATAGGAGGTAATGTCGTTTTACTCGCTGTAGATTTTAGTCAAACATTACCAGTTATTCCACGAGGGAGACGATATGTCGCGTGTTATCGGGTAGGTACACCAAAAAATGTATACATTTAAGCATGTAATGGGCAAACAAAAAATGAGGTATACCCGAAGGCACTGCAGTAGTACTTAATGTAACTTTACTTCTTAAATGTTAATGTTTTACTGTTTAATAATTTATACGCTTCTTATATGTTGTTCAAATTCTTTTATCAAAATACCAGTGACAGCGCAATGCACGATAACGTGGAGTGAATACACCATACGCATCCGCCCACGGCAGCCCTGGTGTGCGCAGATAGGAGTTGATTCTACAATAAAATAAAATAAAGATTAAAAGAGTAATACAATCATCACCCATAAAGCGGATAGTAGACGTGACGTACTATATGTGTACCAGATTTCAAGTCAATAGGTGAAACGGTTTGCGAGCTACAGGTGATTTAAAATCCTGGACAGACAAACGAATTGCCACGGTAGCAAATTACAGAAGAAGATTTTACTGTTTAATAATTTATATTTATATGAAATGTGCTTCTTATATATTACTTCATATTCTCATATGATAATGATGTTAATATTTATATTGATTTCTATGTTATTGAAACTGCATGTATGTGTGTATATGTATGTATATATATATATATATATATACTAGCAAAATACCCACGCTTCGCAGCGGAGAAGTACTGTGTTAAAGAGGTTATGAAAAAAAAAGGAAACATTTTAAAAATAACGTAACATGATTGTCAATGTAATTGTGTTGTCATTGTTATAAGTGTTCCTGTCTTTTATATATATATATATATATATATATTATATATATTATATATATAATATACACACACACATAAACATTTATATACATATACATATATATACATATCTACATATACACATATCTACATATATATACACACATACATAAACACACACATAAGACTTATTGACTGAAACGGGCTTTCACGAAAAAAGTTAGGGCTTTGCTACAGGATACACCCTCCACAAGTTAACCAAGTAAAAATAAAATATATATTTCTGTTTTATTTAAACCTTTTAAGTTCGTATGCATAGCCCCATTTGGCTGTTTAATTTTTTTTTTCTTTCTTCAGTAATATTTAATCTCCTTAAAGAAAAACAACATATCCATTTTACTTTTTTTGTATCTCTGTAGTAATATTTTAGTGTAAAAGAATAACCAGTATTTAAACCTTTTATGTTACTTTATATATTTATTTTACACAATGTTGAAAAATTAATAAGAAAGCTACATATTTTGGCAGCTGCTGCTTTCATTTTCAATGAAATGAAAAAAGCTCTCCAAGAGAAAACGTCAATGAAGAAGAAACAGTTTGCATTATCTAAAAATCAGAAACCCTCATTTATAAAAGTTTGCTGCAGATGACTTAACTGAAAATAAATGAATAGTTCCTATGTGTATAATACATATTTATCTATTTTACTTATGCCTTTATTCCACCAACTTACAACATCTGAGGTACAATTTGTTACATTACTTTTGTTTTTTGCAGCACAGGGAGGTGAAGTGACTTCCTCTGGGTCACACAGTGGTGTCAGTACCACGATTTGAACTGACAAGCTCCGGGTTTGCTGAAATATTACTGAAGAAAGAAAAAAAACGAAAACGGGCAAATGGGGCTATGCATACAGATGTCCATCCGTCCATTATCCAACCTGCCATATCCTAAATACAGGAGCCAATAAGTAGATATGTATATATACAGTATATATATATATATATATATATATATATATACAGTATATATATATATATATATATATATATATATATACTAGCAAAATACCCGCGCTTCGCAGCGGAGAAGTAGTGTGTTAAAGAGGTTATGTAAACATATATATACATAAACATACTGTATATACATAAATATATACATATACACATCCACATATATATACATATATCAACATATATATACACATACATATATATATATATATATATATATATATATATATATATATATACACACACATGCAGACACATATACATATATATACATATACATATTTGTATATCTACATATATATACACATATATACATATATATACATATACATATTTGTATATCTACATATATATAAACATATATACATATATATACATATTTGTATATCTACATACATACACATATATCTATCTATCTATATATATATATATATATATATATATATATACACACATATATATATATATACACATACATATATATATATATATATATATATATATATATATATATATATATATATATATATAGCTGATTACCCAGTGGATTCGCTCACTGAGTGCAAGAGAAAAAAATAAAATGTATGTATAAAATAAGTTTAATTGCCAAATTTATTTTTCCACAAATAAAGAGTACTTACAATAACATAGAAATCAATATAAACAACATTAACATCATTATCATTTGAGAATATGAAGTAATATATAAGAAGCACATTGCATATAAATATAAATTATTAAACATTAAAATGTTCTTCTATAAAACACTACCGTGGCTATTTGTTTGTCTGTCCAGGATTTTAAATCAGCTGTAGCTCGCAAACCGTTTCACCTATTGACTTGAAATTTGGTACACAGATACTACGTCATGTCTACTATTAGCTTTCCCACACATATGAACACATATATATATATATATATATACACACATACATATACACACACATACACATATATACATATACATACATAGTGCGTTGCAACACAGGCTGTGATTGTTACATGGGAGGGAGACGACAAATCACAGCTTCTCGCTTTCTAATCGGGCTTGTGATTGCTGCTTTGACGGATGCCCAGATCACACAGTATTTCCCTTTAGGAGACGCGTTAGGCAAGTGTAATTGAATAGCGGTGCTGCAAGTTATTACTCTTTTTATCTTTATTTTATTTTATTGTAGAATCAACTCACAGCTGCGCGAACCAGTGCGTGCGTGGCGGATGCGTACGGCTGACGTTTTCATTGTCTACCACCTTCGCTAATTATTCTTGAGGCAGATTGAAGACTTAAGTGCCAGCTTAACTGAAAAATTAAAGAAAACATACTAAGTTTTAAAAAAAATCAGTTTTAACGGGAAAAGATGCCGACGAAAGAAGAGAAGCAGCGGGACGCTAGGGTCAAGAGTTGCTCATTAAGCAGCAAGCGCATCAACCTCTGAGCAAACGAATGGTAAACGTACAGAGAAAGAGGATAAATACTATGAATGGTCATGTCAAGTGTATTCACTCCACGTTATCGTGCAGTGCGCTGTTACTGGTATTTTGATAAAAGAATCTGAATAACATATAAGAAGCGTATAAATTATTAAACAGTAAAACATTAACATTTAAGAAGTAAAGATACATTGAGTACTACTGTAGTGCTTTCGGGTATAGTACATTTTTTGTTTGCCTATTACATGCATAAATGTATACATTTTTTGGTGTACCTACCCAAGAACACGCGACATGACCCAGCAGTTAAAAATTTATCGCTCCAGCAATTTTAACTCTGTTACAAAGTCATCTAATATGGTATTGCAAACGGCAGCGGGAGCGTTTCTATAAACTCAATTTAAACTTACTGTTTACACCGTGCTTTGAAGATGCATAGTATGCGACACGTGTTTCGCCGTAATTGTGGGCTCATCAGGAGTACACAGTCACTGCACTCCCTTACGGGAATCGATCCTCGGACGTAGAGGCGAAGCCCCTAACGTTGTGCCACGGCGTGAGGTTCGTTCATTTGACAGCATGTAGATCGGGGTAATTACATTGCAGGCATTCGTAGTCTGATTCACAATCTGATTGTATGGGTGGTTACCTACCAGGTAACGCTTGTGGTTGGTGAGCAAGTCGGCTAACTTCTGCCACGGTGCCCTCTTTCAGTTGCGAGAAGCAGATCATACAATGGTTGAAATAGTTTAATATATATAGCAAAATCACCGCGCTTCGCAGGGGCGAATATGGTATTGCAAACGGCAGCGTTTCTATAAACTTAAAGTTATGGTTTATACCGTGCCTTGTTTCATATTCTTTTCCTACCTTATCAATTGTGTAATGTGTTTTTTGAACAGGTTTGATTCATGGAAGTGATCACTCCTGCTGCGTTCAGTCACTTCACGTGAGCCACTCTCTTGTGTGATGTTGCGATGTCCACGGGTTTATTTAATGTTAGCTAAGACCCGGCAGTTAAAAGTTTCTCGCTACAGCAATTTTAACTCTGTTACAAAGTGATGCAAACTCTCGTTTATACCTCGTGTCTTCTCATTAAACTTGTATCTCGCGAATATGGCATTGCAAACGGCAGCGGGAGCGTTTCTATAAAGTTAAGGTTACGGTTTACACCGTGCTTTTTTATACCTCGTGTCTTATGAAGATGCTTGTATGCGTCACTCACTCGCTTCTTATTGTTTCGCTGCCTTGTCAATTGTGTAATGAATGTTTTCTTCTGCGCTCTTTGGGGCTCCTCCTTCTTTTCTACGTACTGAGTTCACAGTCAGTTCACGTGATTACGTGGGAGGCGTGATGACGCGACACGCAACTCAGTCTCCTACGGCCATCTTGCTGCCTACCATTACAGTATATGGACAAAAAAGAGGTTCCAGTTATTACCATTACGCGTATAATTTTGAAATGAAAACTGCCTAACTTTTGTAAGTAAGCTGTAAGGAATGAGCCTGCCAAATTCAGCCTTCCACCTACACGGGAAGTTGGAGAATTAGTGATGAGTCAGTCAGTCAGTCAGTGAGGGGCTTTGCCTTTTATTATTATAGATATA